>NC_084908.1:18621771-18850807 GCF_949316345.1 Pungitius pungitius | reverse complement strand
GGGGAAGCGGAGGGGGGGGGGGGGCTGCTTATGAGGTTTGTGAAGGTCAGCGAAAGTCACGCAGCAGAGAAATGCGAGGAGCGGCGTCTCAAGGTGGAGGCCCCCCCCGCACCCCCCCCCCCCTCCGTGTGCCACAAGGGCCTCTAACCCCACCCCCCCCGCGACTGATTACCCGACAAACGGAGACGGATGGAGCGGCCGGGCGGCGGCGGCCGGGAGAGACGGCGGTGGAAATGGAGAGCGATCACACGCCGGACAAAGAGCGGCGGGACGGCAGGAGGAGGCGGAGACCGAGGCTTGAACCCCAACTCAGCTGTGAGGGGCACCTGTTCACGGCCCCCCCCCCCCCCACTCCGCCCCGCCGGCCCTAATCAAATCTACCGCGGAGACAGACTGTGACGACGCCCCCCCCTCTAACAAGAAACCCGCTGCGTGTTACATCCAAATAATCCCTGCTCCTCGCCGCGTGCCACTTCCAAAGGTGCCCCCACCGCCGAGGACACGCCCATAAGCCTCCGGACTCTAATGACCTGGCCGATGTTCCCAGGGTTTCTAGCGGGGGGGGACGAGTACTGCGAGGGTGCAGAGGCTGAGGTTGTGTGTATCGTGAGATCGGCTTGTTGTGTTTTCTTCAAAAGTTCCCTTACAATTAGATGGTTTTGTACAAAGCCAGTGTTCATTTATTATATAAACACATATATTATCCTCCAATATAATAATATTAGTCTTTAGCGTTTACATCAATGTCCTCGTAGGAACCCTTTGTCCAACGCTTGACCTTTGACCTCCTTACATGCTCCGTCTCGGACATGGATGCCGAAAGCCGAGTCGCCCCCTGTTGGTCAGTGGAGAGAACGGACGCACGCCCACGTTGACACGTTGTTTTTATCACTGTGTTGTTGTTCCACCTCCTGCTGTGATCCGCCACAGAAGGCCTCAGATGACCAGGCTTCCCTGAAACCTCTTCCTCGTTTCCCACGTAGCAGATTGACTCCTCACCGCCGCTGACTAAATGCACTAATGGCGTCTTTCTTGTAGCTACGGTTCCATCCGTCGTCCTCATCCGATCTCTGTTTCTCGTTCAATCTGTCGCTGCCTCTCCTCCCACTCGCTCTTCCAACGAGAGAGAGAGAGAGGGAGAGAGAGGGAGAGAGAGAGAGAGGTGTCAGTTTCAGTGAAACAACTTAATTCTGATGTCAATGAATTAATTAGATGTGTTAATGAGCTAGCGACAGCTAACCCAAATTAAATTAATACCGTAATGGCCTCAGACAGCGAGAATTAGCTCCCATTTCAGTAAACGCTTTCCGGAGTGTACACAGCCGCCAAGGATAGACACACGAGCGCACACACACACACACACACACACACACACACACACAGCTCAAACAACATCCATCCCCCCGAGCAGATCATCATCCAGATGTAATTAACTGACTAATTACAGGAGCGCTCCCTGCCTGCCCCCCCCCCCTCCCGCCCCCCTTGCCGCCTCTCTCTTCTCCCTCTGACGCTCTGCCCGCCGCTCTGCGTCGGCTTCCCGGGCGTTCCCCCCCCCCCCCCCCCCCCCCGCTTTTCGGGCTGCTTTAAACCGCACCTTCTCGCTTCTTCCCTCGCCGCCGGACTCCGGGGGGGGGGCATCGTCTCGGGGGCACAAAATGGCCGACGCTGCAAGTGGTGCCGTAGGTTCGGTGATTTCACGTCACGCTTCACCGCCCCCCCCCCCCTTTTTTTTATAATGCACGCCTTTTTTTTTAGGGATTTAAAACTTATTAACCTAATAACTACCTAATCATTCTTATTTAATTAAAGTAGACTAACAGGTCTGATTGTAAGACTCCCTTAATTCCTTTCCCACATGCTAAAGTGTAAACACAAAAGGTAATAAATCTTGGCGCTGTGCTACATGCGCTGCACGTCAGTACGGGGGCACATGTGGCCAGATGTAAGGAACGTGGCTTAGAGGGGGCCTGTAGGGCCTTACGGGTCCTCCTCGCCACATCGTCAAAGAGGAGACGTCATCAGACCAAACACCGGTGAGGTGAAGCACATCTGCGCGTCCCGCCTCTTTTAGTCTCAGGCTCTGAAAGGGTACGCCGATACGTCCTTAAAGACGAGAAATGAGACGAGGACGTTTGCCAGCTGACCCTAAGATTAACAAATAGTTAATCATTATTATTTAAAGTCTCATTCTCACGTAAAGAAATGCATCAACGCGGCAAATGCCTCTCCCAGCTAACTGCTAGCAGCTTACTCTGCTACATCTTCACTATTGTTTCCTTTGGGGCCCATCTCACCTAGTTGCACTGTGAATCCGCGTGACAGTGTGTTAGTGTGTGTGTGTGTGTGTGTCTGCAGTGGGTCTTTCGGCGTTAGCATGAGCATTTTCCCGGGGTGAGACTCTGCAGGGAGCGAGCTTCTCTCACAAACACCATCTGTCAACAACAGGCTCACCTGCTAGCAAACATTTAGCTCAGGAACAAACGCGCCTGCTCGCTTGCTTTCTGACGCACACACACACACACACACACAGAGACACACACAGACACACACACAGAGCATTAAGAGTCAGTAATGTCAAAGCAGAAGATAATGTAATTTCCCACTTAGTCGACTTGACAACCTCGCCTGCTTTGCAGCCTCTGTGATCTCTGAAGAATACACGTGGATACGTGTCTGTGTGTGCGTGTGTGTGTGTGTGTGTGTGAGTGTGTGTGTGTGACAGGCGGCGGCATGGAGACACGCTGGAGGGATGAAAAAAAAAGAAAAGAAGAAGCACAAAACAGAACATTTGACACCTTGTCTGAACATGGAAATTGTTGGACAGGAGAGTGAAACGCAATCTGCAGAGCGGGGACGTTTGAGGTGACGGAGACGGAGACGGGAGACGGGAGGGAGACGGGAGGGAGACTATTACCTGAGGTGTCTGACTAAATTAACTTCTCATCATCACTAATTAGCCCCTTGTTCCTCTGCTCCCTGCAGGTGAGTGCTACTTATATTATTGTGTTTGTGCCAGAGCAGAGTGTGAATGTGTGTGTGTGTGTGTGTGTGTGTGTGTGCGTTTTATTTCCAGTGTTTGACTTTATAAATGGCAGTAAAATCTTCTTCTCTGTTCAAAAGTGCGGAATAAATTAATGTTTCATTTCTCATGTTTTCAATATAAACATGAGTATACACTGACATAAAAGCATTTAATTATATGTGTTTTTTTGTTATATTAACATGACATTACGTTCAGTATTGCTAAAACACGAAAAAAAAGCTGAATTTAATGAAACAGGCCGTAGATTTGATCTTCTTGTAATTTGTCTGTTTACAAAATAAACAAAGCGGCAGAAACACAACAAACCATAAAATAAACAATACCAGCATGTGAAATTTAAATTTAAATATTTAGGCTTTTAGGAGGAATCCCTTGAATGAGCACTAAGAGCAAACCTCATATAAATGACTATCAGCAGGCTTTTACTGAAAAGAGAAACCCCGCCAGTGTGACTTTCAAGAGGTCACATGTCATGACCCACGCATGTTACTCACGTCATTTGATCAAATTGCCTAAATTACGAGCACAGCTGAGATTGAGTGCAGATTTTTGGTCAGCGACCCTTTCGCTCGGCTTAAAGCGGCGACCTTGGTTTTGTCTGTGTGAATACGAGACGACAAGCTCTGCGATGTGCATCAAGGCCTCGCATGAAATGTGTAAGTGTGAAACCATCCAGCAGTAAACCAGGTAGTTTACTTCATCCTTCTCTGGAAAAAAAAAAGAAGAGATTTAACGTATGTAATTATTTCTCGTATTACTTGGGAGCATTATTGCGCAATGACAAAAGACATGTTCCTGCAATATATTCCTGCTTTTCTCACAAGCGCAAGAATGCAGAATAATCTGATTATTCAAATCGATGTTAATTAGACCCGTTTCCTGAAAAGATGCCATTATTGGGTTGCATAAAAGCGAGTCGTCTCTGAAGATTCCTGTAAAGAACCTGCGTGGACATAAAAAGAACGGCTCTCTCGGCTTCTTATTTTTTCTTTGCGTTTTTTTTTTGTTACATTTTTATTTGGCCAATTTTCTTTTGTGATTCCCTCAGTGTTCCTCTGTTGGGACATAATTTGAAGTTGGAACAATGGCGGCGGATGAAAAACCTGACATAATACATATTCATGGCGTTGGAGAAGCAGTCGAGTTGATCCACTTGTTTGAGACACAACAAAGGTAGCTTCCTCTCCTCTGTTATCCCCACTGCTCCCAATCCCCTCCCCGCGCCTCCTTCAATAGTTTGCCTTTTCGTTCCTCCTTAATTACGTCCTCAAATCCCTCCTATGTTTGAACCTTTGTCCTTTCCTCACGAGGAAACCTAGAAAACAGACAGCGGGCGGCTTTCCGGAAGGGGAAAATAAAAGGAGGTCGGGGGGGCTAGGAAGCTAGGAGCTTAGCATCTTTTTTAGAAACATGCTAACGATGTTTAGCAATGCTACTTTAACTCAGAGAGGCCTGGCGGAGGCGTAGAAGCCGAACAACAGACGCTTTATTAGCCACGCGGCGTAAACCAACAACAGACAAGAACATCTTCGGCGCTCTCGTTTGGTAGAACAATCGTAATTACAATACTATTGTGCGGTAATCCTTCTAAACAGCAGCCAGGAACTTAATCGCTGAGATGACGGCGGTTCTTGGCTTAGTTAGCCTCTCACCAGTTTGTTGGGTAATCCTCATTAAGAAAACACTAATCTCACCCAACACACACACACACACACACACACACACACACACCTTCCCTGTTGCCATACCCGTACCTTCTCCTCTCTGACGAATGAAAACTTTAACAAACTTCTCGCCCCGGCTCGAGCAGCCGGTCCAATCGGAACCCTGCGAGCGCCGCGCGTCGAGGCTTCTGCGCCCGACGCAGAGGGGATTCGACAAAGTTTGGGAGCATTTGCTCGGTTGTTTACAACAGGCTCAACGACGTCAGAATCGGCTTCTGCGAGTGTTTGCACGTTCACGGTGGATTGTGAGCCGCGGCTATTGTGTTCCACCACTCGGCGGGTGAGACGTGCGTGTCGGTGTTGAACAAAGGATTGGATGTAAACGGGCTGAATGTACCGTACGGTGAATGGATCGGGTCCAGGTTTTACCGGGGCCATTTGTAGAAGGTATTTTTGATTTAAGTTTGATCATACATTTATAACTTCAGCAAAGGAAGCAGAAAACATTTACAATCTGCATAAATAATATACAAATATTGACTTGGAATCGGATTTAGAAAAGGTCCTTTTGGCTATTTAAAAAGGAATGTAACACCAGTTTGTATTATCCATTTCAAATGAACAACTTGCATTTTCTTATTATGTTGTTTGAGACGATAGACATATATTTATTCATAATATCACAAAAGAAAATCATTGATCCAATACAAAAAGCGGCAGAAGTTGATCCCATCAGGGAAACCCGTCTGGTTCTTCAGCACCACGGACAGCGGCAGAGATTCATCAACACGCCACAGCTACTAAGTTCTAACACGAGTTTTTTGCCCGCCTTCACGCGTCCTCACACCACGACGGAACCTCCCCCCCCCCCGGCCACACGAATTGCCTTTGACTACAGCTGCGGGCTCCTCGCCCCACAATCCTTTGCCCTAATTATTCAAATAACAGACAGGGCCGAGAGCCGCGATTCGCCAGCCCTCTTCAATTAGCGCGGTGTTAATTAAAGAGCATCATCAGGTTCTCGTTAGTGATTAAACACCCGAGTGTGATTACTTAACTCAGCAGGACTCCTGACGAATCATCAGCCCCCCCCCCCCCCCTCCGACGGGCGTTTGTGAGCGTGGTTGTGCGTCTGAAATTTAGCAAAGGGAACAGATTCTCCCGCTCGCGCTGCATATCAATGCTCCAGTGAACACTGCATATGCAAAGCTGCGAGGACGTGTGCGTGCGTCTGACTAAAGGGGGGTGGAGGGGGGGGGGGGGTTGTTCACTTGCTGATGAGGTGTCTGAAGTAAGTTAATTGCCTATCAAGAGAGCGAGCCAGCTCTGCCTCTTGTGTGTGTGTGTGTGTGCTTGTATTTTTGCGCGTCTCCGTGTCATTTCAGGAGCTAATTGCCCATCAGAGCGCAGCTCAGGTCCGTGTCCTTTGCCTGGATCAAGCCTGTGTTTAGGCGCTTGTTGTTGCCACAAGCATGAGGCCATACGCGTGAACATCGCTTAAATGTCTTCATCCAGAGACTTTGTTCAAGCGCTGAAAGAAGAACAGAAACCTCTGCTGGTGGTGACGTTCATCGGCAGCGTCTGGAGCCTCAAACAACACATCGGCCCCCCCATGGATGGGGTCCAGTCTACATCCGGGACACGGTCACAAACCCGACATCCCCAACCTGCCACAGTCCGCTCTGCATCAAGCTGCTTGTTCCTCCCTCACTGAGAGAAAAACCCTCGACTAGATCAGGACTCTTTGATGTCCCGGCTCCTAAATGGTGGAACGAGCTCTCTGATGACATCAGGACGGCAGAGGGCCTTCACATCTTCAAACTCAAGACGCACCTCTTCAGGTGTAAAACGCTGACAAATCGTAGCACTTTAATTGTACTTAAAATGGTAAAAACATCAGCTCAAAGACATGTGATGCAATGATGGATTTTTGACACACAGAACACATTACAGTTACAGTTTCTTGTATTTTGATAGTACAGTTTTTTTTTATTCAATCACATGTTCCACATCCTATGTGTGTCTGTGTGTCTGTGTGTGTGTGTGTGTGTGTGTACCCAGCAGAGTATTTTACCTCTAGAAGACCGCGATGCTAATTAAGATGGATCCACCTCCACCTCCACCTCCTTTAGCCCCGCCTCCGTGCCTCACATTTATCAGTGTTATGCTAATATGTGTGTGTTTGTGTGTGCGTGTGCACAACATCCCATCTCGAGCCCCACAGATCAAAACTACCACCCTCCCATCTGACTAGTGGTAATATATTGCATTTAATAACACCGCGCGCACACACACACACACACACACACACACACACACACAGGCACAGGAAATCAATATCCATGATTTAATAACGCAACGTACTGATCCAACTGGTTTCACAGGCCTTACTTCTGGCCACACGAGCGCATCGCCACGACAACAGGCCCCAGAATAACAGACCTACTGCTAGTGCTAATTGAATGTGGGTATGTACAGTACATGCGCACGTGTGTGTGTGTGTGAGTGTGTGTGTGCGTGAGTGTGTGTGTGCGTGAGTGCCGAAGACTAAAGAGGCGGCACATTCTTCATCTTTGGAGTGACGAAGTAGGATTTAATAAACGCAGCCATGAACTCACACACACGCAGACCCACTCGGCAGGTGAGCGTAGCTGAGTTGACACTTTGTCAGCGCCGTGTAATTTGACATCACGAATGCAAGCATCGTTACTGCTGTTAATTGGCCACACTAATTATACTCGGAGGACGTCATTAGAGAGAACTTGCCGCTCCAACTGCGCGCGCGCGCGTGTGTGTGTGTGCGTGTGTGTGTGTGTGTGAGTGTGTGTATGTGTGAGTGTGTGTTTACGAGTCAGGTTGAGGCAGACTGGAGACTTGAGGTGGGTTTGAGCTCAGGACGCGATCGGGAGGAGGACGAGGCGTGGCAGGTGGCGAGGACGCAGGGAGGGTGGGGGGGGGAAGGGTCTAGTTTAGGGGTGAGACGATGGGAAGGTGGGGGGGGAGGGATTTCAGGCCGAGCAGAGGTGACGGAGGGGTTGACAGAAGGTTTGAGGCGAGAGAGCGGGGGGGGGATTTCAGGCCGAGCAGAGGTGACGGAGGAAGACAGAAGGTTTGAGGCGAGAGAGCGGGGGGGGGGGGGCGCTAGGCGCGTCAGGAAAAGTTTGCCAAAGTCAGAGTAACAAACACACGCAAAACTGCACAGAGATCCTCTTTGATTTAAGAGTGATCTACAAATAACAGTATACTTATATCTAAATGTTTGCAGCACAAACATGGCTTGTTTAAATAAGAGGCGGTTTGATTAGCAAGTCAAAAAGCACCAAATTAGATCTTTTTTCTTCATATTGTGATATAAGTGATCCAAGGACAACACATAATGACTTCAACGAATGGTGTCCCAATACAAAACTTTCTACCTGAAATCAAGAATTTCCTCAGCGAGTCGAGCACAGAAAGCGGGAACAACCGTTAAAAAATGGCCGATTAAAAAAAGATTATTTTCCCCGACTGTTCACCTGCGTTCCAGGACAAAAACACTTCTATCAGAGTAGAAACCCCCCCCGAAAAAGAGTCGATACAAACAGGCAAAGAACCGTCTGATGCCGCTTGGCTGAAACATCGCCGGTGGAGTATTTACTTAGTCAGCCATTAGAGCCCTGCAATTTGAGCAAATTCTGGGAAACAATATCGGCTTGCAGTCCGCCGGCAGAGAGGAGGGAGGAGGGGGTTAGGGGGGGAAGGGAGGGGTAGGGGGGGGGGGGGGTCCCCGACGGGTAAAGCATGTAATTTCCTAATTCTGATCTTGCAAAAGAATCCTTCATTATCATTCTCTGATTCCCACATTGGGGGAAACGTAGATAGAAGCTGCAGGCCAGCAAACACACACACACACCCACACACACACACACACAGACACACACACAGGAGACAGCAGCACGGAAATCACATAAAGGAAAGGGATACAGATAGAAGGACTGAGAGACTAGTGCGAGAACAAACAGGGCCTATCCAAACGACCACAGACCCAGATAACAAGATAAGGCCTAATCAATCAATCCTCGCACACTGAGGGAGATTGCGCTAAGTGGCTCATGAGTCCTGCAGTAAATTAAATCTGCACACTCCTTCAAGTAAGACAGAACGTGGGGAGTGAGCGTTGCAGTGTGGAAGGAGGCAGAGACCGGGGGGATGATAGAGGGTAATTTCATCAGCGGGGCCCGTGATGAAGCTTTTACACGGTGGTTTGAGAGGCCAAACTAAAAGGCTGGAGGTTTGGTGATATTGAATATGAGCGGTGTGTCATGATTCGATTTGTAAGACGATAGGGAGGGGATTCGATTACGCCGTCTAATGCGGCTATCTGAAAGGGTGTCAGATCTTGAGGCTGCGCCTTGTGCGCGTTTCTCTGAAAACGTTCTTCCTGTGCAGGCGAAAGACTCCCTGTGATTCACTCAGTCCGACCCGTGTGTGTGTGTGTGTGTGTGTGTGTGTGTGTGTGTGTGTGTGCGTCCTTTTAGTCGACTAACCATCACCAGGCCGCTGTAACACAAACAAATACTTAAGAAGCAACAGAACCATTTTTAAAGATGGAGGCCAAAGAAAAGAAATGGATGTAAATAATTGTGTTTGGGGAAACGTTTCTGTTCCAAAGGACGATGGATCTTTTTTTTTTTTTTTTTTTTTGAGGCCACGGTGCCAAAGTGAGTGTTTTATTTGGCCTCGTTTAATTATTCCAGACGTCTTCCCGGGGCAGCGGCCAGGGGAGAAACGTCGAGTCAGCGCATCGCGGCGCCAGGCATCGGAGCGATCGCCATGACGATGGACACGTCGAGACCAAACGTTCGGTCTCATCAGCTCCGATGAGCTTTTAAGTGCCTTTGAGCTCATTGTTTCGGTCAAAATAACACAGCGGCTCCCGTAACTGGGGCGAGCAGATGATAATCCCACTGTGCAGAAAAATAATCCACTGGAATCCCTCAACAGGGACGATAACACAACGACACTCGGGTTTAAATGTAGTTTTTACCGTCACCAGTAGAAAAAAGAAGGTACTTGTACCTCACACACAAACACTACCAACAAATCCAAATCATAAAACAGGAAGAAGAGGGATGGAGACAAAGGGAAGGCCTCATGTCGAGGAGTGGATGGGTACGCACACACACACACACACACACACAGACATGGAGACACTAATAAAGTTGTCTGAGTGTTGTTTGGCAGGGAGGGCGGCCGGGAGATTCATGATTTTTAATATGCAGAGCAACTGCAAAGTGGAAAACCAGACGCACTCTACACACACATACACGCACGCACGCACACACACACACACACACACAGTGTGCACGTGAACTATGAAGATGTTTTTCTACCCGCGTGGTGACAGACAGCAGCTAACACACAACAGATCGCTCCCAGCAGAGAACGCACACAGCCGTCACGTCATTAACGCCTCCTGCTGCGTACCGCCGGGCCGCGACCGTCTGGGGACGCGAAGCCGAGGGAGGAGACGACACACTCAGGACGGAGAGGCGCGATGAATGCGTGCATTCGTGTCTCCGCGTGTGCACGTGCGTGCGCGTGCGTGTGTGTGTTTGTGTGTGTGTGTGTGTGCGTTGTCTCTATCTCCCAAATGCCTCGAACTCATCTGCTAATTAGTCAGGAGCAATTAGGTGCGCTTAAACTAACCGCACACAGAGGCGGCCTAAACACACATCCAGGTAAACAAATAGTCACAATGACTCACTTCAACTGTATCAGCTCATAAAATGAAGAAAAGCTAACAGAAATAAAGAGGAAGGTGTAGACGAGTGGGAAGGGGGGGGGGGGGTGGGGGTGGAGGAATGGAGTAAAAAAAAAGCAGTAAAGCAAGAAGGAGGAGAAAGAGATAATCATAAGTCCCAATGGACAGATTGAAGCCGAGTGGATTGTATTGCACGCTATCTCTCATTTATATGCTAATTCGCACTATTAAAAGAGGGAGAAGGAGACGGGAAAAAGGAGTCTAATGAATAGCTCTGATCGCTGTTTGTTCAAAAGTTAGTTTGTGGTCCTGCAGAAACCGGCCTGACGTTTCCCTTTGTGAGAAAAAACAAACAAAAAACGTGGCGGCGACGTGGAGAGTGAATAATTGAAATGAAATGAGAAAAACACGTATAAAATAAAGGCAGAAAGAACGATGTTATCAATGTAATTCAATTTGGATTAACGCTGAAAATCATCTCCTTTCATCCCTCCTCCCCTCCTTCACTTTTGTTCCTTTATGATACTGATAGCCACTTGAGTGCTTCCCTCCTCTTCTGCCTTTAAGCTTTCTGCAGCCGCTGAACTCAATTCAGCTCAATTAACTGTAAATATGAGCTCGCCATGGGCACAAATACTGAGTTGGTCCGGAGGCCGAGGTAAGCAGACCACAACGGACAAAAGCACGGTTGTTTGTCTCAGGGGCCTCGGGGGGGGGGGGGGGGCTTCAAGGACATAATGTCACTGAAAGAGACAAAAATCGACCAGGATGACATTCAAACTGAGCACAGGGAGACTCAAAAAGACGAGAAAAAGACTACAACGGGATGCAGAACAACAATGAAAAGGACTAGGATGACTAAAAAGACTACAACTACAAAAAGACACACAACAAGTTTGTACGAATCCAGGCAAAGGAATCCAGAGAGCAGACGGAGAGAAGGTCTGAACACCACATAAACAGTTTATTTCTCGTCCTCTGGCAAGTGGGAGAGACACACAAGAAGAGAGGCAGCAATTACCTCAAATCATTATTGCCAATAAAGCGATCCCAGTGCACCGGAGGAAGGGATGAACACAGCGTGCTTGCTGTACGAGGCGGACACGCGTAGCCGTGAGATCGCACCTCGGTCCATCTTGGACCCACAGAACCAGCAGTAGAAGTTCAGCCACACACTGAATAACACGCAACGACGATGGAACCATTCTTCATGATTCACGTAGACACACATTGCTGGAGCCGAGCTTCGCTGTCTGTCTTCATTCTTTGTGTTTCATCACTTTTCCTCATCGGTGTGTGTGGTTTGACTTTAAAATGAAAAGACATTTGTGATTTTGTTTTTTTTTAAAGAGTTAAAAATCTAAAATAAGAAAGAAAGTTTTGTGCTTCTTGTCGTTTTTTAGACGGATCTTTGCCCCGTTCAGAAGCAGATCTTTTAATCAGAACTTCATCTTTTGAAAAGTCTTTTACGTTGTTAGTTCAGACGAACAGAAGAAGGAGCTTAAAACACACACACACACACACAGACACATCATTACCTCCTTGTCACAGACACTTAGAGAAACACAAAGAAGAAGGAGTCGCCAACACTGAGGTGTGCGTACGTTTTACAGTGTGTGTGTGTGTGTGTGTGTAGAGGTTTCCACGGGCGACATACTGAGGTTCTTGCGGGGGGGGGGCGGGGGGGCCGGGTCAGGGGGGGGGTTCCCCGAGCCCTGTGATCGTTTTTCCAGCGCCGTCGTCACAAAGACGCACTTATGCTCCGACAGCCCTGTTTCAATCCATCAATCTCTATCCGTGGAGCACCACGAGGACGAGACCCCACTGTGGAAACGTCACGGAGGACACAAGCTACTTGGCTACTTAACAATTTGAGACAAATGCTAATATGAAATGAGGGTAAAATAGAAAATGTTCTGGTCAAAGCACAGCGATGCGTCCTCCTCTTCCTCCTCCTCTTCCTCCTCCTCCTCCATGAAAAAGGAGGTCTTCCCTCGTCTCACTGTGAAACATGTTGTGCTGAATATGTTTACGAAGCTTACAGCACTTCTTTTTCCTCGTGTGGTCCATTTCATGACCTCTAGCTGGTTTATACATTCATCAGAACCAACTGAGGGCACGTTGTTGTTTTATTATATTATTATCAAGTGAATCTAAAGTAAAAGAACGTTCCTTCTCATCTTTATTTCCATTTCAGCATCACTTTCAATTACCTTGAATTGTTTAAACAGACAATTTGAAGGGTTGTTCAGTAACATTTACAATAGTATATAGTATTTTATCAGAGTTATAAATTCAGGCTCCCCCATGTGGTTCAAAGTTAAACTGCAGATGTAAAAAGCTATTGTTGCGCTTTAGAGACCTTGAAAAATCTCTTGCAAGTGACTTGTTGGCCGGGATCAACTTTACAAATAACTGATGTTAAGCCTTAAATATGATCAAAATTCACACGTTTTTTCTGTATTTTGTAGAACAGATTGCACGTGGTTGTTTCACATATCGTTCCAGAACCACAGGCACCTTTTTGGCAGCTATAGCAGCTTCCCACCAGCACTGTTTGGAACCTGCTTCTGAATTGAAAACTCCCCCCAAAAAGAACTGAGACTGCACAAATAAACGTGTTCCTACAGTAAAACCAGGAGTTTGAGCTTTTGTTTCGGCAGGTGGTCCTGCATCACTTGAATGCCTTTGGTGAAGACGTTTGCTCGAGTTGAAGAAACATTCTCTCGTAGTTCGACTCGCTGAACTAAACGCGAGTGAACCTTCGGTTCTGCTCGACGACCGCAGAACCGAGAACGGACGGTTTGGATCAACAAAGACACCGTTTGCAAACCGAGAGCTAAAGAGCGCAGCCAAATACACAAATCACAATTCATTCCCGTAAAATGTTGACCTGCCGGTCCAGCGCCATTTTCCCCAGGGCAACTATTCAAAAACTAACCCGTGGTGGTGGAGACCAAAAGCGGAGCTCAAAGAGGAGGGACCATTGGACTCGCACGGTGGATATTAATGCTCGTTGGTATTCAGACGTCAGATGTCATAGTGAGAGGAAGGACACACAAGACAACCAAGAGCAATAAACAAGAAGAGGAACTTCACTTGAAACCTGCGAGGTGGTGTGAAAAGCTGCCGGTCGAAGTGATGAATACAAACACCGTGCAGCGCGTCCAATCATCAACACAGCTTCCTTTTTAAACCTTAAAGGGAAGAGAACACAAAGGCGCTTCACGCGACAACAAGTTGAGCGTATGCGAACGCCGACTTCATCCCATCAAACCGATACGAGGCGGTTCACGTCGTATCGGAGCCTCACTCCAAAGTAAACTGTTGAAAAGTCCGGTGTGAGGGCCCGGTGGGTTTTTACGGAAATGAACCTCCTCAAAAGGTGGATTCACAGTCAACGCCATGAATGTTCCTCGTACAGGCGACTTAAAGGCACGTCCCCCCCCCACCCTCCCCCCCAAGATAAACACGCTATGTAGTTAAGCGTAGACGTGATTGATTTACACGAAGAGCGTTTTATCACGGCCGTAGAAGAGGAATCAACAAAGAGTTTCACGCATAACAACGTGAGCAGATGTTGCCTTTAAAGTGGAGAAGATTACACCCTTTTTCACGCCCAAAAATATCAAAACAAACAACTATGAGCCAAAAGTCAATTTCCCTGCTCTTTTCTTCCTTCATCGTGTTGTTCCGCTCTTTTCTCCTTGAACGGAGGCTTCGACGCAGCGGAGGGAAACCAGATTACCGGCGGGTTTTTTAACCAATTCTTTGACACAACGCAAAATCCGTGAAACTAGAGGAACACGCTGGAAGTGTTAAAAGTGAACATCTATGTGGAGGTTGAGAGGACAAAGATTCAACTAAAACATTGTTTCTCACGAATGAAAAATAATGCATTTTGTTCTCGTGAATTCTTAACACCATCATTTAAAGATACCAAGACCACTTCTCTAGTTTTTCTTTCTACTACATCGTCAGAACCCTTTACATTCATTTAATATACTATCATTTCTTTAGAAGTGTGATTCTTTGGGAGTACACCCTGTACGTTGTTATATGCTGTGCACATTGTAAAGTCCTTTCAAGCAAACCTATTATTTCTCACTTACATTTTTGAAATAGTTCCTCAGCTTTTGCAGAGTTGAATTTCATTGTTGTGCAAAAAGTTGTTTATTTTGTGTCACAAGAATGAATGTATGTGACATGTGTATTACGCAGTAGTTTGATGGTGAATCAAACTGAAACTGTTTCCCTGAAACTTGAATTTGCGGCTACCTTGGACACAACTCTTAAAAAAAATGTATTATTTAAATGAGGCTTTTACTCATTAAGTTAATAAAAATGAAGGAAAAAAAAAACCCCAAAGCTGAACACTTGACTTTAGAACAATAATTTGAGGTTGTGTCTGGGTCGGATCTCCTATTTATGTTCTTCATCAGCTCTGAAGACCAAAAGACATCGAAGGGACTTAGAAAGTCTGATGCTGCCTCCTGCTGTTCTCAAACTGAAACTGCATCCTTCAGTTGAACTGCTTTAAAACACCAATAATTAACCAATTAAAACATATGCAAAAGAGTCCCGTGAAGGTAAATTAAACATTAACAACATTCACCATTAAAGTTATTTTATTTTGAAATGAGTGAAAATCACAAGTGCAGAGAACAGTGACCCGAAAAATAATGCATTTTTATTAAAATGAGTTGATTGACTGCAGAAATCAATGTAAACTCCAGGTCCTTTAATAATCAGACTGTTCCCCGTGTCATTTGTATCCTCCAGCTGAGATGAAGCCAAACAAAAGTATACACACAATGCTGCATTCTGCAAAATATGACAAATGTGTGTGTCAAAATTGAGCGATTTTTGGTCACGACACAGAAATGCGAAGTTAGGCTTTAGCGGCGGATAACCCACAAATTAACACACACACACACACACAATTATAAAACATGTTCACATCCAGATCCAATATGGACCAGTTGTTGCATTTCTCTGAATCAAAAGCATCGGGGTCAACTGATCGTGTTCTTTGTACACTACAAATAACACACGAGCTGCTTAAGCACAACATCAGGAAAACGCAACCTCAACGGTCCCCCCCCCCCCACTTCATTCTATTCAAATATGCAGTCATTTGTTTTTTAGTAAATGGGAGCCCGCTGAGGGGAAAGCTGTGAGTGTGTTTGGGTATTTAAACAAAGAGTTTAGGAGGTTGTCCTTTTCTCTGGATACAAAACGTAAACTATTTCCAAAACTCTCCACAGGTGCAAACAAAATACAGGTACGGATAGACCCCCGAAAAAAGATTGAAGAGGAAGAAAAGAAAATGCAAAGCTCGTTTGGTCTTTATTCCATGGCATATGCACAATATATAAAACCTTTCAGAATAAAAGCCCAGAGTGCTCAATTCAGCATGTTCACGTTGGGACTCTGTTATAGCTCCAGTTTATAAAGTGTCTGCTTTCATCCCGTAGATCTTTCTCCAGCTTTTTGTTATTTTTTTTTTGTTTTCCCGGGACCTCCTGAACCTCTGGTTGTAAGCCACTTGTCCAGAGGATTAGAGCCCAGTAGACCTCCTCTTGTCCGAGATTTAACGGCCCGACCTCGAAAAAATCGTGGCTCAACGCGCGAGCGGCTCGCGGAGGCTCAGACGGGAGACGCCGACGCACGCCTCCCCCCCCGAGCAGAGCGCGAGCCTTTCCTCTAAAGCCCATTAGCATCTTCTTCTGGGCTTCTGCACAACCAACATTTCAACATGTAAGCAGATAGGAGGGAGAATTAAGTAGACAGATTAAGACTAGAAGGGTATTAAAAACGATCCACTGGAGCACTGAACCCAATCACGTCGCGTCTCGTGAGTCATTTAAAACCCCCTCAACATCGCGCGTGTGTGTGTGTGTGTGTGTGTGTGTGTGTGTGTGTGTGTGTGTGAGAGAGAGACACAGGCAGAAGTAACGTCAGGTCTTGAGTGATGCTCTCGACAGAGGGAAGGGCATTTTACTGAAAGCGATGACAGATCTCACACACACACACACAGATCATCACCCTCCCTCCTTGTCAGAGTAGAGGAGCACACAGAAGGAGGAGACCTGGAGCACAAGGAGGAGACCTGAAGCAGGACGTCAGGAGCAGGCGGGCGACGGGGAGAAGATGGCGGAAGCAGAAGCAGAAGCGGCGTCATCCCTCCTTTTTGGTCCTCCAGCCGAACAGATTGGACAGCGGAGACTTCTTCTTTGGTTTGTCCTTTTTCACGTCTGAGGGAGGAGGGGGGGGGGGGGGGCGGGGTAAAGACCCGACAGGTGGGTGAAAAGGTCAATCAACTAGACAAAAAAAAGAAGAAGAAATCACATTTGGAAAAGTTGGATTTGCGGCACTGACTAAAGCTTGAAAGCAGCATGAGCTAGTTATCGTTGCACTGTTGCCACGGTTACGCGCTGTTTGAGGTGTTCTGACTGGAGATTAAAGGAGAAGTATTCTCCGGGGTATAAAGTAAAATTTTTTGAGGTCCGACGTGTGTGTGTGTGGCGTGTGTGCGTGTGTGTGTGTGTGTGTGTGTGTGTGTGTGTGTGTGTGTGTGCGTGTGCGATCACATGACCACGCTGTGTGGTGGGAATGAACGGGCAAACTTTGGCATTAACTCGTTTTAACACGTTAAAAGCAAACGGCTCGGCGTTCGCTGGCTGAAACATGACGACCTTCCACACAAGTTCAATAAATCTCCGGGCCATGAATTGCAAATGAAGCCGGCGGCTCCGTTCCACCGGTGGGTCAAATTAACCGGCCACATTATCCATTGGGGGGGGGGGGGGCGTTGTGTTTGATGCTTTCTCCATTAGCCGCCGTTAGCTCAAATGAGATGAAAACTAAAAAAAAAAAAACCTAACCCACACACTAAGTTGAGGGGATACTGAGGTTCTGGTGAGTAATGAACAGAGCGAGGGGGGGGGGGTGGGGGGGGGGTCGGACCAACGGTCGTGACACTCACTGAGACTCATCATCATCTTGTTGAGCTCCTCGTCTTCCTCGTCCTCCCTGAGGGAAACAGAGAATCGGATTCAAAGGAAAACTGTTGACCTCAGATTGTAGCCGCACACACGCACACACACACACACACACACACACACACACACACACCTGAGTCTGTCCTCATCCAGACCCTCTACGATAGCGTTCCGGTCGTTGACGATCTCCACCAGTTTGTCCATCAGCTGCTTTTCCCTCCTCCGGTCCTCGGGGGTCTTCAGACGTTCTGCTCCAAACACAGAAGGCCTTTAAGCGACCGGGCGTCCGATCCGATCCGTCGCCGTTTTTTACGACTAAACCCTCACCTGGTTTGTCCATCAGCCTGCGGAGCTCCTGCTCCACCGTGGGCTGCTCCGCCTCCAGGTCCTGCGTTTTCCCGCTGGACGCCAAAAAAAACCCCCAAATAATACTCATTCCGTTGGCTTTAGATGCCCATAACTCAAATATCTGAATATCCTTTTTAATTTATTTCTTTTTATTTTCAGCGCATGTGGCCTGTGAGGCAGCATCCTGCACCACGCTGCAGCCAGTGGGAGGGGAGGGGGGAGGAGGGGGGAGGAGAGGAGGCTAAAGGAGGACACTGGGAATTCAAACTGTCAACCTTCTGCCCGCAAGTCTGTTTCACTAATGGCTAAACAGAGGCAGTGTGTGTGTGTGTGTGTGTGTGTGTGTGTGTGTGTGTGTGTGTGCGCACTCACACGTAGACCAGCTCAGACTCCCGGCGGATGGCCAGCTGCTTGTTCCTGATCAGGTTGAACCACTCGACCATGACCTCGTCCATGAGAGAGTCCTCTTCGCCTTCTGACACACACACACACACACACACACACACAGACACACACAGACACACACACACATGAAGCTCCTCCGACGGACGTTCCCTTCTCTCCACTCACGGGGGTCACGAGGAGTTTCTCTTACCTCCCTCGCTGCCGCGGAGCTTCACCTCCAGCTCCACTCCCCTCTTCTCCCACTGGTTCAAGTTGTCCTCGATCTCCTGCAGCTCCCTGATGATGTCCTCTTTGGAGATGTAGTCTGGCTTCATCTACACGTGGGAGGCACACACACAAAATCTTAAATGTATGAATCAAAAACCATCAGGGGGGGGGGGGTTAATTAAATGGCATCCGGACAGAACAAAGGTGGTTCATGTCCATCATTAATAAAACAATTAAATTAATGTTAATAACTCAAATGTTTTTCTTTCCCTCCATTTAGTTAATGTATGTAAACTCTATTTTAACTACCTCCAATCAACTTAAGTAAATTATTAACAACTAGATAATAATAGTTATAGTTATAGTTAATAGCATGTATTTTACCTAATTAAACAAAAAAAAAACACCAACCGGATTATATTTAAAAGAAGGCGGTTCGAGCTAATAGAAAAACTCATTTTCTTAATTCAATACCTTCTTCGACTCCGACTTGGTGCCATTTGCCGTTGGGTCTCTCTGACGATTCAGGAATCCTGAAAAAGAAAAAGAAAGATGATGCAGATACATATGAATATAATTAAGAATAGAGGGAGGAGACCCAGAGAGCCCTGATTCACACAGAAAAAGTCTATCGAACATTTGGAAAAGAGAAGAAAATATTACTATAATAGGAGTATTTTGGGGAACAGCCCGCGTTACCCTTTGCAGCTGATGGAGTGGCCGATGTGGTCGGGTGCTGAAGCTGAGGAGGGGAGGGCGGCCTGAGGGACACGTCCGGGGTCTGGGGCGCCCCCCCTCCATTGGCCCACGGCTTGGGGGAGGACTGTGAAGGACCAGCGGGTCTGAGGACCAGCAGACAAGAGTGAAAACGGGACTTTACTTGACGCCCCCCCCCCCCCCCCCCCCCCTGCCCCCTTTGAGTTTAGGTTCGTGGAGGCGGGACTTCAGGAACCGAGCCAGGACCGAACCACAGAACCACAGAAGATGAGAAGAAGAAGCATTTAACAAGCCTTACTTGGAGATGGGTTTGAGCTTCGACCTCCAGTCCTCGGGGGGGTCTTTGTTCCCTGATGCTGAGGGGGAGACCGGGATGTTTAAAATGTGGGTTACACGCGTCACGTCAGTCCATTGTTACGGTGCCACGTGGCTTTTGGTCACTGACCCGAGGCGTCGGGCTTCGGGCCTCCTCGGTCCGGGCGGACGGGGCTCGGCGTCCGCGCCGCCGCCGCCGCCAGGAGCGCCGGGTCGACCCTCAGCACCTTTCGCCCTCTGGCGCCCTGCGGCTCCCTCTTCGGGGTCTCCACCTGGGGGGGTCTGATCAGAGGGGAGGAGTCGTTACAGCGTCACCTGTGTGGGGGGGGGGGGGGGGGGGGAGGCAAATCTGTGCGGTTACTCACGCGGCGGGTTTTTTCAGCGTCACGCTCGTCCACGACGGCTTAGCCGCGTCGTTGTTCTCCTCGGACAGTTTTTTGGAGATGAAAGCCGCGGCCGACGCTTTGGACTTTTGAGCCCCGCCTCCTGCCGCCGCTCTGGCCGCGTCCCCCCCCCCCGGGTTCACCGCGGCAACGCTCGCGTCCTTTTTTCTGCCGAAACCAGCGACGTTCACGACCAGAGACGCCGGCTTCCCCGCCGCGGCCTCCTGGACCGCGGAGGTCGCGCCCGGCCTTTTGTCCACGACCAGAGACGCCGGCTTCCCCGCCGCGGCCTCCTGGACCGCGGAGGTCGCGCCCGGCCTTTTGTCCACGACCAGAGACGCCGGCTTCCCCGCCGCGGCCTCCTGGACCGCGGAGGTCGCGCCCGGCCTTTTGTCCACGACCAGAGACGCCGGCTTCCCCGCCGCGGCCTCCTGGACCGCGGAGGTCGCGCCCGGCCTTTTGTCCACGACCAGAGACGCCGGCTTCCCCGCCGCGGCCTCCTGGACCGCGTCCGGCCTTTTGTTCACGGCGGCGGCGGCGGGTGGCGTCTTTTTCTCCTCATCCCGCTGCTCCTGGAAGAACCTGAGCTTGGCCTGCAGGTTGTTGGAGGTCGCTGCGGCGGCGGCACGGGGAGCGGCGACGGGGCCGGCGTTGATGGACGTGGTCGCCGCGGGTTTGGACGCGACGGGGGCCCGAGTCCCTTTGGGGGAGGCGCTGGAAGGAGGCCGCGAGGGAGGCGAAGGAGACGAGGAGGTGGCGGCTTTCCCCGGCAGCCACGACGGGCCCAGCCTGGAGGGCGCCAGGGTCGCAGGGGCCGCGGCGGCTTTACCGCGGTCGGCCAGAGGAGCCGATCCGGCAACGGGGGCGTTTGAGGGGGAACCTCTGGGGGGGGCGGTGGGGTTTGCGGCCGACAGCGTCCTGGAAGACAAAAGGCAGGTGAAATAAGAGCTGTTTGGACTGAACTACGGTCCGGATGATGCCAGAAACCTAATCTTATCCTCTTAATTAATAGATTTCCTCTTAAAACCAGGAAAGAAATTTCACTACAAAAAGTCAGAAACCAAAATACTCGAGACTCATAAAACGAAAATGTTTTTTTTTTTTTTAACTAAAGCCATTGTGCAATGGAAACAGTATATACTGTACATAATAAGCCTCATATTTGATCCTTTTATTTGTACAACAATGTGATAGAAGCTCTATTTATACTTTTAATTAGGAGTTCATAATTGCTTTTTAAAAATCAATTCGCTCACTTCTTTGTCTCCTCCTTTCATTTCATTAAAAGGATTCTCTAACGGCACCAGAATAAAAGAGAGAATTAACCCCTTACTTTGCACAGCTCCTGTGGTAGAGCTTCCCCTCCACCAGGTGGCGCTGCACCAGGTGAACGTGCTGGTCGCAGGACGCACATTTGTTGCTCAGGGTGCCCGCCGGAGCAGCTCCATCAGCCGGCTGGAGGAGAGGGGGAGGCAGGTTCTGGCTGTAACTGACAACAACAACAACAACAAACACACAACCTCACTGCCTCTCCAATCACCTTGGTGGGGTTCCTGGCGGGTTTCGGGGAGGGGGGGGGCCTCGTGATGTTGGAGGACGGCGGGGGGCTGTTCTCTCTGGCCGCTTTGGACGCGGCGGGAAACGGCCTCGCCGCCACCGGCTGGTTCTTCTTCCCGGAGGGTCCCTCCGCGGGGTCTCCGGCCGGCCTCTTCATGCCCCCCATGCCGCCGACTGCGGAGCGGGGGGGGGGGGGAGACCGGGTGAGACGGGAAGGGGGGGAGGGGGGGGATAGAGGGGGGGGGGGGCACCGGTACTCACTCGGGGAGCGTCCGTGGAAGTAGTTGTAGTACTGGGACACGTACGTCAGGATGCTGAGGCGGTCCGGCACCTTGAGGGCCACCATGTCTTCTGCGTCCAGCAGCGCGGGAATCCCGAGGTCCTCCGCCACCCTGAAGGCCTGCAAGTACACGGGCTTTATCCAGCGGGGCGGGGGACGGCGGCGGAAATAACATCACATGGAAGGTGGGACTGTCAGACCTCAGGTGGAGGTTTCCTTTAAAGAAACCACTGTTATTTCGTCCCTGGTTTTTCTATTTCCAGATGCCCACGCCACTCCAGATGTGGACGAGGCCTTTTCTTTGTTTCACATCCATCGCGCTCTGTTTTTTTGCGTTTCCTGACTCAAATCCCTTTGTCTGAATTCTGACCCCCCAGATTGAATCTACACCTTCAGAGGAAAACAAAGTGAGGGGTTTCCAACCTGGGTTCTGGATTCCACGGAAGCAGTGAAAATAAATAAAAAACAAGCAGAGGCAGGCGTACAGAAAGGAGGCATTGCTCAATCAGACGATCAAGAGAGCCATAAAAGAAGAAAAAGCTGCTCCCCTTATGTGGATTTTTACTTGTTTCGGTTCTTTCAGCAAAGAGCTTCACTCTCAGAGCTTTTTAAAATCAAGTGAACAGCCAGCACACACACAAAGAAGCCTTTTAAAACCGAAAGTAACAATTCAGCCATGAATCACTATCACATTTAGATCATTTGCTAATCTTTAAACACAGTGAAATATTAGAAAACAGTTGCAACTTCTGCCGAGTGAAGGAATGACCTTGAATGAATGAGGTCACAAATGTTCACTGAGGAAATGAGTCGAGTCGCTTTCTCAAAGACGTCTAAACAAATGGCAAGAGAGCGAACCCAAGTGTAAACACGGCCGAATAAACATCTGCTCAGGAATCAGAACGTAAACATGGCCTCACCAGTTTGTTGTTCTCGTAAACATCGTCCTTCTTCAGTGAGTCAAAGTCGCTGCAACGAGAGGAAGAAGAGGAGGAGGAGGAAGAGCGGAGAGTGAGTGACAGCCAACAACAAAGCGGCGCATCACACTGCCGTGACCTCGGCTCACCCCCCCCCCCCCCCCCCCTGACACGCTGCCTCCCACAACAGCGTTGCGACATCGCGAGGAGACACTACAGTCACTCACAGTGAGGAGTAACGCCGGGGCGTTTCCATGGAGACGTCACGAACATGAAGGTCAACAGAAGGACAAACGTTTTGGGAGCGGTAGGAACAGGTCTGTGATTGTTGATCCTTTAAATGCCAAGTGGAGGACAGAGTGGGACACTCCGGAGTGATTTGCATGCACACAATAGTGCGTTTGTGTCTTTCTGTGATTATTGTGCGTGTTTGAGTAAAGGAATAATTACAACTCCCACCCACCTTCTTTTCTGAATTATGTTTACACTTCCCCCTTTCTTTGATTAAATTCAGCATTAATTTCTTCTTGGTTGAAAACGTATCAGTTTAACAGTTAATGCAGAAAGCAAATACAACATCTGTATTAAAATGGATCACGTAACTTTAAAATCAAATATTTCATTATGTGTTTCCATGTTTTTTTTTGATCCAACGATCTGGTTCTACAGGTCAAAACGTTTCCGTTTCGACTTTCGATCCAAAGGCTTCCAGATCACGTTTGTTTGTTTTAGAGGAGCCGTACAGACACATCGAAGTAACTACATGAAGTAACTACATGAAGTAACTACATGAAGTAACTACATGAAGTAACTACATGAAGCAAACACAAAGTAAACACATGAAGTAAACACAAAGTAAACACACAGTAACTACATAAAGTAACTACATCAAGTAAACATAAAGTAACTACATGAAGTAACTACACAAAGTAAACACATAAAGTTAATTCATGCACAGCTGGCACACGACGCGCTCCGGGTTTTTCTTCCCTGCAGTTCCGCATTAAGTTCCCATGTCCCCTTTCATTAAGGAACCACAAGAGTAAAAACCTCCAAAACCTCCACCCCCCAGGCGGCAGAGGCTGCCCCCCCCCCCCCCCCCGCCCCCCGGGCGTTCTACTCACATGAGGTCGGGTCTGTGGTGGTGGAGCAGCGCGCAGAAGGCCAGCCCGTCCCTGAAGGACGTGGTCATGTTGGTGATGGACACGTCCCGGTAGCCGTCGCACCGGACCCGGCACCACTGCTGCAGCGCCTTCACGGCCGACATCACCCGGAGGGAAGCGCGCCCGCGCACGCGCGCACACTACCAAACCGGTCCGCGTGTGGAGCGCAGTGGCGACGCCGCAGTGGACTCCCCGGAGCCCCCGGAACCAAACCAACCCAACCCCCCCCCCCCCCACCCTCCTCCTTCTTCTCCTTCTCCTCCTCCTCCTCCTCCCGCTACGCAACACAACTCCTGCTGAAAGTTTCCACAGCGGCTCCGACACGCTGGATCCAGGAAATGGGAGACATCAGGACGCCGCCTCAGCGCGCGCGCGTGTGTGTGTGTGTGTGTGTGTGTGTGTGTGTGTGTGTGTGTGTGTGTGTGTGTGTGTGTGTGTGTGTGTTTCCGTGGGAGTCACCTCCAGCGACTGAGAGAATGTGAAGGAACCAGAAGCGACACCTGTGAGAGGTCTTTAGTGACGCGTCATGGGTGGAGTTCAGTTCTCCTTTGTGTTCCTCCTTTCAGCCCTTTGTCCGCGTGCGTGCGCGTATGCGTGTGCGCGCGTGGCCCAAATTAATTTCAGGGCTGCAGATAACATTGTAGAGAAATTATTCACACGACATTTCTAGTCACCAAATTATTATTTAATATTGTGCAACTGCAATACGTCATGTTGTAAAATCTTGTTTTATTTGGCAATGTTATTTTTTTTGGCACATTTAAAACTCCAGTCAGACAGAAATTCTTCAGAAAACTATCCCTGCGGGTGACGGGGTGTGATCGTGCCCCGTCCTGTCTGCTGGGGGGCGTGTCCGATCGCCACGTCACCTGACACCTGCACACGTGTTCGGTTTCTGAACGCAGCGGCTTGTGTTTTCCTGACTCAGACTCTCCGTGCGTGTTTGTCAACAGGATGACCTGCACTTTTTCACATAACTGAGGTCATGAGGGACGCAATGGCTGCAGTTGTATCAGGCCGCGCACACACACACACACACACACACACACACACACACACACACAGACACACAGACACAGTGTCCATTCAAAAACCACCATAAACACTCACGTCATGAGATCGTTCCACCTCCTAATACGCCACAATCCTCAAACTAAGCTAATTAGATCCATATTACCCCCCCCCCCCCCCCCCAAAACGTTGATTTTTGTTATTTTTTAGGGTTAGGGTTAGCCTATTTATACAACTTTATAACTTGTTTTTTTTGTTAACGTTGCCCTTTTACACCCTTTGATGGAGCGGTCCAGGGAGCCGTGACGACACTGTTGGGTGCCGCCAGTCTTCCAAACAGACGGGTTTCTGTGACTTATGATACTATATATTTTTAAATGAGACATAGTTCTGGAGGAGTGTGCAGAGTACTTTGTGGTTATTAATCATGCACGAACTTCCTCTTTGCACATGCAACCAAACTGGTTATCAATCATCGTGTCTCTTATTTTCTATATTTAAACTCACCAAGTGACAATGGACTCATCTTCAGTCAGATGGGAACACAGCTTAAACCAATGATGAACCAAAGCTTCAGACCATTTGGGGGAGTGGGGGCCACACAGGGGTGTGTTTTGTTGTACTAGTGTTTAAAAGATAAAACACACACACACACACACAACACACACAACCAATCCTGCAGAAATGCTTGCATGAAATTATCTTCATTTAATATGTAACAGATTTCAGAATGAAATGTGATACATAAATATGACAAAACCCTCAGAAAGCAGAGCTTCCCCTCCTATAATGGTTTAAACCCCCCCCCCCCCCCCCCCCCCCCCCCGACCCTGAGTCCTATCGGCTCCCAATCCTCCCACATGCACGAGGAGCTGGGCCCGTCCCCTACTTTGTCCCTCTCCCCACATGCCGACCTCCCAAACGCTTAATCCTCCCAAATCCAGACAGGAAATGCCCTCGTCAGTAGAGCAGAATGCTTCTGACAGAACACCCCCCCCCCCTTTCCGCCCCCTGCTGCTCTCCCTCCCTCCTCCTCCTCCCCCCTCTGCAGAATGATATATGTGCCCTTCACGAGGCACCTGGAAACGGTTAGCCCTGTTTTTATTGGCTCTGTGCAGTAAAAGGCTATCAGTGCAGGACGACCCAACCCGGCTATCAGGGGACAAAGTCGGGACCAAGCCGTCCGCTTCTGGCGCTCCGCGGCTGACCGGGACGTTTTGTTTGGGACAAGCCAAATAGTTTGTTTGTCGTCATGGGAACGGAGTTCACATTCAGAGCAATTATTCTAAGAGAATACCTCGGTCCTCAGAGGACCCGCGTGTCTAAACAGCAGACATCCTGAAACATTCACCTCACGCCTTTCACTTTCCGTCTCAAGCAGGACATTTATTATTATTACTACAGTCAAACTGCAGGTGGTACTTTGACCTCTCCGGGTTACAGAGTACTTTGGACCTAAACAAGGAGGATTCTCTCAGCGTTTCCTTTGAAATGAAAACTGACATTAAGGATTAGCGGCCTTGAGCGTCGCAGCGTTGAGAAAGTGCGCCCTCTAGTGGCGCCTCGACAATAGAACTCAAAAGTATTCCACTTTTCTTTATTGTTTCCCCAATTTGTAAAATACAGCAGAACTTCAGACCTTTTCATGACATTCTTAAAATTAAATTCAAGCATTTTGCAAAATTAAATACCACAAATGAAAAAATAAAATTTCAAAATCCACTCTGCGGCTCCTCGGGACGCGACACTCGCGCTGCTTCGTGAGGTTTTATTTACATTCTGCCGTCGGAAGGAGACGGAACGAAACAGTAAGACGCGGCTGGTTGTGCATCGAAGGGAAGAGACGCTCACAGACAGGAATCCTGAGGCACATGCATCCTCCTCCACGACAAGCTGCACATGCAACGCGTTACGACAGGAACTATGTCAACACTCATGTTTGTAGGTATTTCACTTATTGCACAAAATCATCTGCTGATTAAAAAGAAGAAAAAAAAAGAAGTTCAGGTTTGAGCGATTAACTCGGTGAAGACAAACTTCAGTCACAGATAGAAGTTTATCAGTTTATCTTTTCTAATGTTTCTGTATTCTTGAGATTCATTTAAAGAGATTTGTAAAAACACCGGAGGGACATTTAGGAATCCTTAGCTCTCTTTTACTCAGAGCCCCCGCGGGTTTAAAAAAAAAGAAAGAAAAAAAACGAGCCCCAGACGGTTCGTCCCAATCGTCCGTGCAAAAGAGCACGTGGCCTCACGGCGAAGCTTCGACAGCCAATAAAAACGTCCCATTCCTCACATCCAGCTGATGGTGAAGTTCTGACTGAGGTTGAGACCGAGATCTCCAACAGTCAACACCTGCGGAGAGGAAACAGTCCGCCATGAAGCGTTTCTCACGAAAGCCAATAAGAAGACACCAGTTCACTAACCCCGCCCCCTCACCTGGTTGGCCCTGTAGGTGAACGCTGCATCCTGGGAGTTCACCAGCACTCTGCTGGGTTTCTGCTTCACGCCGTAGAAGGAGGCCGTCTCCACGGTGACGTACGTGGCCTCCGCGCTGCTGTGGATCACCCGTGACGTCATCGCGCCCTGCAATAAAGGAGCAGAAGGAGCAGAAGGACGCCCGGAGGGTTACGACTCGACGCGGACCATCGTTCTACCGTAGACCAGGATGCACTGCGGGCGCGGCGCGCTGGGAGGCGCCCTGCGGGCACCTGGGCGACGCCGAAGACGATGTAGGAGTACAGGCCGCGCTCGTAGGTGTCGATGCTCTCGCCGTCGTCCCAGAAGAGGTCGCCGGCGGCCGAGCCGTCGTCGTCGGACAGGGCCGCGATCAGATGGAGAGGCTGACCGCTGCTCACCCACAGCGTCAGGTTGGGAGCCTGCTCACACACACACACACACACACACACACACACCAGGGGGCAGGAGTTCAAAACCTGATGCTGGGCTGATGAATGGGGGTCACATGGGGGTCACATGGGGGTCACTATGTGAACGATGGCTACATGTACGGCCTCTGCCTTTGGACTACAGGCTCTGGTTACCTGTGTTGGTGTGATGGAGCCCTCCCGTAGGTGCAGATTGATCTTATCCAGAGGTGCACGGAGGCGGAGCTCCTCCCCCTCACTGCGCACAGAGTCGCCCTGAGGAGCAGAGCATCACATGAACGTAGCGTAGCAGGTAGCCCTTTTATCCACACGCCTCAGGTACAAAATAACGCTAATAATCACGTGACTATTGCGTGTGGCTTTCACTGCGGATCTCTGTGAAAGATTGACCGATTTTTGGAGCCTTTTGCTCCTCAGCAGAGCTGAAGATGCATTTCACCCTTCGAGAGTCGGGGCAGGTCTTACCGTGAAGAAGTCGTACCACAGGCCCTGCGGGAAGTAACCGTCCACGTAGTCGACGCCTGGCTCCAAAACCGGTGTCACCAACAGACTCGCCCCCCACAGGAACTGCTTGTCGATCCCGTACGTCCGCACGTCTTCTGGGAACCTTGGGGTGGGCACACGGGGGGGGGGGGGCGCTTACAGCAAGACGACGCGAGTCCCCGGACAAAAAGGTAAAACCTCGGCGTACTCACTCGAACATCAGGGGCCGTGCCACAGTGCGCCCGCGTGCGTGCGCGTGATGGAACAGCGTGTACAGGACGGGGAACAGGGAGTAACGCAGCAGCAGCGCCTGCTTCATGGCCTTAAGAGCCAGAGGGCTGAACGCTGTCGGGTCTTGAGGCTGTACGGGGGGGGGGGAAGAACAAAAAAAAATAAAGATCGTTTTCTAAAAACACGGGGGCCGAGGGGCCCGACCGGGCCTTCGCTCGGGGGCCTCACCTGCGTGTCGAGGGCGTTGTGGTTGCGCATGAAGGGGTAGAACGCTCCCAGCTGCGTCCAGCGCACACAGAGCTCCTCCTGCGGCTCCTCGCTGAAGCCGCAGACGTCGGCTCCCACCAGCGGGATGCCGAGGAGGTTAAAGGTCAAGACACCTGGGGTGGAGGAGGCAGAGCAGCATGACGGTGACGCGGCGGCCACTTGGCGCCGCTTTCGTTCATTTCGGCTGACGTGCCAGTCCAGACGGACGACTTTTAATTTCCCAAACCTCCGGGAAGCTGGATCCGTGTTCTCAGCCAACGCCTGCTTCCCCCTCACCAGTTAATTCATTTAGCATAAATCGATCAGAGCATTTTCATGGATCATTTCTGCCTGAACATGTGCAGAATAAACTAAAAAGAAATGAAGAAAAAAAAAAAAACCAAAAGCTTCCGAGGCCTTAAACGATTCCTCACAGAAATAAGACCCATGTCCATTAGAAGCAGATCAGTGCACGCCGCGTCTCACCTGCTATGGAGGTGTACAGATCTTTCCACAGGCTCCGGTTGTCCCCCAGCCAGTGGCCCGAGTACATCCCCTGACTCGGGAAGGTGGAGCGAGAGATCACGAAGGGCCTCTTGGCCGCGATCCGCTGCAGAGCGCTGCACACAAAGAGGACAGAGGATGTCAAAGGAGAGGCTTTCGGGACCCGGTTCCCTCGGGTTGTGCGCGCGCGTGCGCTGAAGCCCCCCCCACCCCCCTGACCTCGCAGACGCCTTCGCTTCCATGAGCCCGTAGAGGCTGTGCATGTTGTAGTGGACGGACTGCTTCTGCTGGGCGCTGGCACACACGGTTTTCGCTCGCAGCAGACCTCCGAGGACACCTGGAGCGACAGGCGGAAAGGAGCCACTTAACACATCTCGTCCCTTTCACGGGTGCAGAGTCAATGGCGCAGTGAGACTGTGAGGTTGCGTGCTCCCACCGGGGGTGTACGGGGGATTCTCCAGGCTGTTTGACGGACAGCCGCGGGTGGACCCGTCCAGGAAATTGGACGGCTCGTTCATGTCCTGAAAACAGACGAGGCGAGGCGGCGGTCAGGGGGGAGGAGGAGAGGAACCCGTGAAGCGCAGAGAGGCCGCTCTTCGCCCTACTTACGATCCACAATCCATCGAAGGGAACCTTCTCGTGGAAGCGCCGCAGGTTGTCGTACCACCACTCGTGGGTCACGTCATCGGAGAAATCCGGATACGCGGTCAGACCGGGCCACACCTGGAGGGAGAGACGGACCTGGTTATTTCTAAAGCCCCTCCCCCATCCCTGTAACCTTTGCCCGTGAAAGGCCATCACTACGGGGGGGTCCCACCCTGCCGATGAGCGTCTCCCCTTCGGCGTCTCTGATGAAGACGTTCCTCCTCAGCCCTTCGTCGTAGGGCCAGTACGAGCCCTCCGGCTGCGAGCTGCTGATCGCCGGGTCCTGCGGGTCAGAGACACGGCCGTCACGCGAAAAACGCCTCGACAGAGCCCACCCGAACCCCCCCCCCCCCCCCAACCGCCCCGCCGCGTACCAGGATCATGACGTAGCGCTGGTTGTGAGCGTGCAGGTCCTTGACCAGGTCCGGCAGCGTGGCGAACTTGGCCGGGTCAAAGGTGAAGTCCATGGACCGGTCCATGTAGTCGATGTCGTTCCACTGGACGTCCTGTGAAGACCAAGAATTAGTACTTGAAGAAAAGTGATGCAGAGACACACACACACACACACACACACACACACACACACACACACACACTGTACCTGCGGTATCCCATAATTCCTCAGGCTCTTGACAACCTCCCAGGTGGAATTGCTGGTGTGGTAACCCCAGCGACAGAGGTGGTAGCCTAGGGCCCAGAAGACGGGCATCGCTGGGTAGCCTGTGACAAGAGGGACCACACTTCTTTATGCACATGGAAAACGCTTTTATTCTCAATACTCGGAGTCTTTGACATACCTTCATATTTTTAAACATTTTACATTTGTCTGTCTTCTATATTTCATGATCATGTCTTATGTTATTATAGTATTTATGTGGATTTATGAGACCCTAAGTTACTCAGGAATTGAAACCTAAAAAAAAGAAATCAACTGAAGGTACATTTCAAAAAGACAAATAAATGACTTAAAAACCAACAAAGTGTATTCAAGTACGTTCTGCATTACACCCCCCCCCCGCCGAGACTCCTACTGACCTACGACCTCCAGGTACTGTCCGATCACGGAAGCAGGATCGGGACCAAGGAAAACGTAGAAGTCGAGGATTCCACCAATGGTGCGCCAGGTGAGGGCCGGGGCGGGCTGCAGGACCACATCTGGGGAAAAACGGAAGAACCACACCGTGCAGCGTAAGCACGCGTGTGCAGCTGTGGACATGGAGAGAAGAGAGAGAGAACGCACACGGGATGCCAGGAGAAACTAAATGAGCCGAACCCCCCGCCTTTAGTTGAGCTCCCAGTATCGTTGTTGGGAAACACGGAGAATCCCTAAATGGCCTCTTCCTGCACGACTTGGAGCGGACTCACCCATCGCGTTGCTGTTGAGCAGGAAGACGCCGTGGGCGTCGCCTCCGTCCTCCATCGCCAGGTAGAACGGATGAGCTCCGTACAGGTTTGCCTGCTCCTGCGTTGCGGAGCGGGGACACCGGTTATTGTTTGACCCCCCCGTACAGACTATGTAGCTGTGTATTGTTGATATGTTTAAAAAGAAAATGAATAAACACAGGATTTCTTCCTTTTACAAACTACATTTTTTTTTTAAAGCATTACATCTTAGTTGGGATTTAAAGTATTTCAACATATGAATAAGAAGCAGAGAATATTTTACATTTTAAAAATAACAAATCAAGTGTTCAGGCACATTAAATACTTGCGGCACAACAACGGCTGTGCGTCAAAATGTAAAAAAACGAGGTGAAAGCGGTGAGCCCGGCGTACCGTGGGAGGCACGTCCCTGGCCCACATGGTGAGCGTGTTCCAGCGCAGGTCATGCAGGAAGGTGGAGCGGTGCTCCCCCAGGCCGTACAGGAAGCGGCTCTGCAGGGAGGTGGACAGCTGCAGGAACTGATCCGCGTAGAAGAGAGGCGCCACCGTCGTGTTGAGACTAACGGCAAACCAAGCGGAGGAGCAAGGAGGCATGGGATTATTTTTTATTTGGGGGGGGGTTGGTATAACAAAATCAAAGGAGCTTCTCGCGGTCACACTCACAGCACCACGCCGGTGGCGCTCCTCTTCACGACGAGGCCGAACGGACTCTCCGAGAGCTCCACCGTGTAGTCGGGACTTTGGGCCTTGGCGGCAGCGGCGGGGACGGAGATCGGGACCTCGAACCTTGGGGCGAAGGGGTCGGTGATCTGGAGGTGGAAGCATGAGGGAAATGGGCTTGTTGGCAAACATACAGGCCACAGAATTTACAAAACTAGATCATAAAAAGGAGCAGTTTGTGGCAATCTAAGGTTTGGCATTCTTCGTATTGAGACACAGTTCTGTTTCTGGACGCCGGAGGAGTTTGAGTCCAATAGTCGCTGGTCTCGGATCAGTTCCGCTTGCTGTAAAAACACGTTTCTTTACCAGCGAGTCGCTGTGTCACAGGGCAGAGGGGAAGTGCCGAGTCAGGTGACGCTTGTTTGTGGGTTCGAGTGCGACCTTTTGGCATTTCAATATTTTTGTGCTGATTATGAAATAAATCCACACAAAAACATTGATTTCAGTGCAGTTTAAACTTTAAAGATTTAGCCGTGTAAGCAGTTTCTTTTGGGTTTTTTTGACAGCGTCAGCAAAGTGGAGCAGCTGCAATCTGGGCAGTTCCCACAATGACATTCAAGCTTCTGTGCAAAACGTCCCAAATGAAGTTTTCCCAATATGAGGATTGCTTTGTAATTGATCGGTAGAATCCACTCACCCTGACACGCAGCCGCGTGTCCGTCTCATGGCGCATCTCCACCTCCAGAGTGAGGACATCCGCCGGGTAGTAGGTCTTCACCTCCCTGACCAGCGTACCCTTCTGGCCCAGCGGCGTGTCGCTCAACGACACAAGCGAGTAGGAAGGGAAATCCCTCGGGTAGAAACACCAAGGGACGCCGTTTCTCCCGCCGGGGGAGGAGGAGGAGGAGGAGCCGGGGACAAAGCAACAGTTCCTGGCCTCGCACAACTCTCGGGTCACCACCGCGCCTCTTTCGGGGTAGCAGTCGAACCTCCACGCCTCGGGGACGGCACCGCAGGCCTCGCGGCGGGGAGCGGCCGCGGTGTCGTTGGCTCCCCTTGGCGCGGGGCCGGGCGCCGGGTGCCTGTGCGGCTGGTCGGGGGAGGGACGGTGCAGCCAGAACAGGGCGCCCAGTAGCCAGCCCCCGAAGAGGAGCAGCAGCAGGGCGCCGATCACCAGGAGGAAGGTGGTGACGGAGCACGGGGGCCTCCGGGGAAGCAGGGAGGCTTCCTCTGGATCCGCGGCCTCGGAACACAACGAGAGAAAAGAAGCTGTGAGCTGATTAATCAACGTGAATGTTTGGAAAAATTTAAAAAGATTCCATTATGAGAACTTCAAATGCCTCGCTTTGTCCCTATAAATGAGTTTAAAAGCATTAAACCAAGCGCTGCGCAAATAATGAGACCAACACAACTAGAAATATCCCAAACAACTCTGAGCCTGAAGAAAGAGCATGAAGTTTCCGCAGAAAGGGACAAAGACAAAATAACTGAGTGGGCAGGAGGCGGAACCATGAGAACTCACAGCGCCTTCATGCCCGGGGCGAGGATCCTCCGACAGAACCGCGCTGGAGAATCGAACATCTTCAGAGTTCAGCCGCTCGTAGGACACCATCCTGAGAGAGAGAGACTGAAGACACAGAGAGACACGGAGAGAGGACAGTTCAGTTTGGAGCCGGTGGGAGGAGTGAGCCTGAGAATGGGTGACATTTGATTTGACGGCGTTATTGATCACTTGGTGGAATTCAAAAGCTATGGAACATATTAATATTAAGACTTTAACCAGTCGTAATATTAAAGGGATTATTTATTACTGCATTGGTTGTTTTTATCCACCAATACTAAGTTTGACATTTAACTTATTTTTATAAAAAGGTGGTTTGCAGGACTTTTAATTGCAACAGAATATTACACACGACTTTTTCTTAAGTTAAAGTGTATGAATACTTATTCTACCACAGACAGAGCCTCAGATTAAGAAAAAAAAATACTTAGTGCCATTCTAGTTAAAACAAAAAAAAATTACCATTTAAAAAAGGACAAATTCAGAGAAAAATAAAACCACCATGAATGTGCAAAGTGTTTAAATCATAACTGGATATTATAAGAGTTCAACTTAGTTTGGATAGAAAGGATTTACACGTGACTACATATTTGTTGACTTGATGTGTCCCTCGGACACGACGCCCTCGTGATTGCTCACGTTACGTAACTGAACGTCGCGGTATTTAACGTGACAAAAGACGCATCGTGACGCGTAGCGTCTCCCGTTGTTCGGTAACGGCAGCTCGTTCTAGCGGGCTAACGCTAGCGGGCTAACCTCGGCTAGCCCGACCTCACCGTTAGACTGGACGGGACGTGTCAAAGTTCACCCGGGAAACGTTTGACCTCTTAATAAAAGGCCGCTTTGGCAGACAAGCGACTTGTGAGAAAATATGAACCAGTTACGAGTTCGTTGACGTTAACTGCTGACGTTATCTTACGCGTTAGCAACGTTTATTAGCGTTAGCTCACTTTTAGACACAGTTTAACTTTAGCTAACGCGAGCTGCCGTGAGAGAGCAACGGCATTAAAACAAAAGCCACTTACCCAGATACCAAATGCAGTCTTACAGAGACATTAAATACGGTGCGCGAAGAAGATTTGCCCTTTAAATAAACGTGTCGCGTGTTAAATAATACGTAAGGTCGATAACTGCAAACGTCTGCGGAGTGCGTCTGTTTATCTTTATGTCGCATTCAATGTACCTCGTAATTTTGAAAACTCACTTTCACAAGCCTTTCGGTCTTCTTCTAGGTTTACGTCGGTCGGTATCCTCATATCTGATGCACTACCGCCACGGTCTGCTCTGCAGTGTGGAATCCGACGGTGGATTTTACAATATTCCCCACGACACAAAAAACATTAAATACACTCTGGACCTGTAATTATCCCTGCATCGTAATGTGCTCTCACCCACGCGAAGTACTCCTTCTAATGTGTTATGATGCGTTCAGGCTTTGTTCACTGAACATATGCAGTAGATATAGATTGTGTACATTTATTTGCACCTAATAACAGTCTCACTTTTATTGTACAGTATTACACGTCCCATACAATTAGACAAAGGCAGCACGTTACTATCAGATCCTGTTAGAATAATTATTTTTTTCCACAATAGTCGTCGGCCTTTAACAGTTTAAAGGCGAACAAAGGCCAACCTCATTCATGACTTGGTTATGAATAACACACACCGAGATAAAGATTTATTACCACTAAGGCAAAATGGTTTTGAAAAAAAAGGTAAGAAAAAAAAATACTTGAATAAATATCATAATCCTGCTGCTTCATTATTTCCGACATTTCAGTAGCTTATACACAAAGAATTAAATTCAGGTGCTCACTGGCCTTTGGAACGTGTGATACAATAATATATTTACTCTTTAATCCAATTACCACATACACAAGTAGCTTGAAGGAAAATACTACAAGTGAAAATTGTGTGAAATTACAGACCATAGTGCTACAATAAATACTTGAAATGTGACTGTGATTTGTTTTACTTAACTGATAAGTTTCTGTGATAAAATGGAGTAAATAAATGTATAATCTGGACAGTTTCAAAGATTGTATTATATCTGTCATGTTCTAGGAGTCTGTGCTGAGTAGCTGAACATCATATTGTTTAGTCATTTCAGTAAGTTAAATATTTGAGCTGCAATACATCTTTTGTGAGCCACCACGTTTTACTCACGATCCACTCACAGAGGTAGTCCCTTATTCCTTTATTTCTTTCACTTCATGTCCTACTCCCTAAAACTCTGGTAAAGATATACGACCACTGCCCGCTAAGGTTCACACATCTACATTATCAGTCAGTTTTTGTCTGCCATACACATATTTATCGGAGAGTTTTCGCCACTTTGTGACAAGTCGTCGTTCCGGGCGTCAAAAGCCGACTCCTCCCCCTCCTCCTCCTCCTCCTCCCCCCCCTCCTCCTCCTCAGGGTGAGTCTGCTCATGTTTGCGTTTGTGCAGCCTGAGGCTCTGTGAGCGGCTGAAGCCTCTCCCGCAGACCTCGCAGCCGTACGGCCTCTCGCCCGTGTGAAGCCGGAAGTGGTTCTTGAGGCTCGAGGCCCGCGTGAAACTCTTGTCGCACTCGGGGCAGTCGAACTTCTCCCCGAAGTGGATTTTCTCGTGCTCCCTCAGGCGGCCGGACTGGTTGAAGCTCCTCTCGCACACCGAGCAGTGGTAGGGCCTCTCTCCGGTGTGCGTGAGCCGGTGTCTGTTCATGGCCCCCGAGTGGGCGAAGCTCTTCCCGCAGTCAGGGCAGGCGAACGGTTTCTCCCCCGTGTGGACCTTCTGGTGACCTTTGAGTTGTCCTTTCTGGGTGAACTGCTTGCCACACAGAGAGCACTGGTAGGGTTTCTCTCCCGAGTGAATCCGCATGTGGATCTGAAGGGCAGACATCTTGTGACAGTCTCTTCCGCAGAGCCCGCAGCAGTAAGAGCTCTTGGTCACATTGTCGGTACCAGGTGAGTCTGGACGACTGTCTTTATCACTCTCAGAGACATGATCCGGATCCTCCGCAGACACTGTGAGAACAAAGGTCACATGTTGAAAAGGTGCCATTTAGTCACCCTGAAGACTAAAAAAATAACAAAACAAACCAAAATACTTATGTGCTTGTTAAAGTAATACTCCACCCACAAACCATATTGACACACGTGTTGTTGTTAAAGGTGCTAAATAGAGAACGCAGACGGCTTGCAGCTAACAGTGCGGTGAAAGTGCTGACGGGGTAAACAGTGTTTAAAGGAAGGGGAAACGGATCCGGGCGCACAAAGGGAGCGAAGGACAGTTCGACATCACTACGATGACTTGTTCATTACAAATAGTTGCCATGTTATTCCTCTTAATCCCTCATATCGGGCCTTTAAACCGCGCCTTGAGTCTGTAATAAAGAGTTGATGATGACTACTAACCACAGGTGCAGGGTTCTCATTTTCAAACCAGTCATTCAGTCAGAGACAGAGGAGTCAGTGGGAGTGAACTGAAAAAGACACAGTCCACGTGTAAGCATTTCAAAGAGTAAAAATGCTTCTTTCTCTGAGAAACCACCATTGCTTGAGAGACAACAGTAGAAAAAAGCAGCCTAAAAAACTATACTCTAATTTCAACTCCTTGAAATAGAGCTAATTAAATCTGTCAATGACAGTTGACATTTTAAACGGAAAGAAATGAGAAACCTGCAACTGCAATCTTCTCATGATGCATCTGAAAATGGGTCTTTTTTCTCCCTCCACATATTTACCTAACCATTCGACTCCCGTAAACTGAAAATGGCTGTTTGTGTCTTTTCAGAAAGGGCCGGATGCTGAAGAAGGTGGAAATGTTCCTATTAGGTGTGAAAGAAACCTTCAGTGTAACGAGGTCCCAGTTCCTGACTGAAGTAAAGGCAGTCAGTTGTTTGCTCATGTGAGCGACACTTCTACTCCTGTTAACTATTTTCCTTACTCTTATTAAGTTCATCTTCTTCCTCTTTTACTGAAATCTTTATTTCTGTGTTGCTTTCCTGACGTTCCTCTTCAGATTCCTCCAGGACGCTGCAATCCTCACTACCGGACACCTGATCGGGAGCTTCTTCTTCTACTACACAGCACAGATGAAACAATAAATACATCATCATCAGAGGAAGAAGAGGAGTTCAGTCCTTTACATTTAATAAGACGTCAACGTACCGCACAGCGCCTCCTCTTCTTCCTCCTCTTTCACTGTTACGTTAGTCTGTGGACCGGAATCGACGTCCCGCGGTCGCCCCCCCGGTTCCTGCGCGTTGTTTTCACACACAGCTGCTCTGTCGCAGTCGAGACCCTCTGAGGAATTGGCCTCAACCGCCCCGGGAAAACTCATACTGGCGTTTACCTATGAAGATGAAGATATGGACGAATGTAAACGATGCTGTTGAGAGGTTCTAAACTACATGAACGCGGCTGTGTGTTGTCTCCACCTCAGAGCCGACGGCGCCGCCCGCGTCCGGCTGCGACGGTTTGCCGGCCACAGCCTGAGCCGGGTCCGAGGCGGCGGCGGCGGCCGGCACCGATCCGCTTTTGTTCTGCGTGCACGACCGCCTGTGGTTCCTGAGCGTTCCCGCCAGTGAGAAGTGCCTCCCGCAGTGGCCGCAGGTGTACGGCTTCTCCCCCGTGTGGATCCTGGTGTGCCGCCGGAGCTCGCCCGGAGCCACGAACGACTTGTCGCACTGCGTGCAGCTGTAGGGTTTCTCCCCCGTGTGGGTCCGCATGTGCGTGGTCAGCGTCCACTGCTGGGCGAACGTCTTCCCGCAGTCGGAGCAGTGGTACGGCGTGATGCCGGTGTGCAGGCGCTCGTGTCTCACCAGCGTGCCGGACAGGGCGAACCGCTTGTCGCAGAAGGAGCACTGGTAGGGCCTCTCCCCCGTGTGAGTCCTCTGATGGTCCCTCAGCTCGGCCGCCGAGTTGCAGCTCTTGTCGCAGTCCGAACACGGGAACTTCTTCCTCGTGAAGCCGGCGACGACCTCGGAGTGCATGGCCTCCAGGTGCGTCTTCAGGTGCCAGTGTCGGGAGAAGCTCTTCAGGCAGATGGAGCAGTGGTACGGCCTCTCCCCGGTGTGCGTCCGCCGGTGCAGCCGGAGCTCGCCCTGGCTGGCGAACCGCTTCTCGCAGAAGGTGCACGGGAACGGCTTCTCCCCCGTGTGGACCCTTTCGTGGATCATGAGCAGCCCTTTCTCCGGGAACCTCTTCTCGCACATGGAGCAGGGGAAGGGCCTCTCTCCCGAGTGAGTGCGCAAGTGGCGCTGGAGTTTGGAGGCGTAAGGGAAGTCTTTCCCGCAAACCGAGCAGCTGTGGAGGGACGGTGGCCTTTCATTCTCGCTCTGATCAGAGGTCTTGGTGGGAGTCTCTGCCGGCTCAATGCCAGGGATGGCGTTCTCCCCTGTGGGAATAGAAAGAGGAGAAAACGTTGTTTTGGGGAAAATAAATTGTTTTGGAAAAATATCCAAAACAGTTGATCCTTGAGCACAATGAACAGGGGACACTGATGGTGTTCGGAGGTGGTCGTTGTGAGTTATTTCAAAAACTTACACATTACACAAAGGAGTGATGTGATGGAGGCACATTATGGCCTCCATCACATCTTGTGGTATCAAGAGTAGTTTTTGGGAGAGAAAAAGTTGGGTCATAAACTTTTTGTGGCAAGTGGGCACAATGCAGACAATTTATCAAACTTAGGGCTCTCCCCCCCCACCCACGGGAGTTTCTCTCCCCAGTTAGAGTGAAGGGAAGATAAGAGGATCCTGGAGCACAGCTGCGACCTGCCGACTAAGTTGTGTCAAGTTACTGCTGATGATTACGGCATTTCCGGATTTTTCTATTTCAAAATAAAAGCATTTTTACTGCAAAGAACTTAATTAGAAGAATAAGATTTACTGTAATAATAATAATAATATGAATAATAAATAGCGGGGGACTTGCATGCATATAAATGGCACTGGTTGTTTATCCTCACTATCTGTAACATTTTGATCAAATCAATATTGCTGTAGTTCAGAATAATGCATTTTGTCTTAATTAGCATCCCGTATTTAGATGTTGGAGACATTTTTTCTCAGATCTAACTTGAACTTAATTGCTGATGCCAAAGTTACAGACTGCAGTATTAAGATCATTACTAACGTAGACATTGGGGGAATTCCTTAATGACACACCAGTTTTATATTTTTCAAAGCGGTTAGATTTCTAACTACTGATTCAGATGTCGATGTACTGAACACTTTTGTGCCAGCCCTGTATATTATATTGGATGGTAATTCTAATGTATTGGCAACAACATTAAAGTATATAGAGCAACACCTCAAACTACAAAAGTTCTGTGTACTCAAACTATTTTTTTTACAGTTAGTATTTATTACAAGTAATTTTCTCACTGAAATCTGAGAAATCCACTTCTTCTCCGTCAGAGTTGATCAGGCCTCCGATTTCTTGCGGTTCCTCCTCTGCGAGGATCCCAGCTGTTCTGAGGTCCTCTGGGTTCTCAGAACCCATCTCTCAAACATATGACCTTGCAAAAGGTAAAAAATAGAGAGAAAGAGAAAAAAAAAGTCAGTGAGAAGCCCTTCAAATGACAATTCATACTATTTTGAAGGTCCTTTTAATCAGTATAAATCCCGAGCCCATTCCCTTAAACGAAAATAACTGTTTTTAAAAAAATCTTCATTCCATTCTGCAAAGATTTACATGTTCAGCCTCCAGCACCAGATCTCTAATACCATAATAAAAGAATGACCTGTGCCCCCCCCCCCCCTCCCTCCCCCAGGAAGACATCCCCTGCCTTGCTCGGGGACACTTCAGCAGGGCGGATGACGTGTCGTGACAGAGGACCCGGATGGGCCTGATGTCTCCATTAAGACTGAACTGTCCTGTAAATGTCGTTGCGCGTTTACCGTCGCAGGTAATCAGCGGCACTGCGCGGGGGGGGGGGGAAGAGAACCCTGGAGGAAACCTCCTCGCCAGGCTGGCGTTAGCTCGTTAGCATTAGCTTCCGGAGACTCCTCTTCGCTGCGTCCCTTTAACCCCCGCACAACTAATCGCAGTTGAGCAGCCTAATTGACCGAAAACCCGTTGGCGTGGTTTCGCTGTCACGGTTGCACCGGTTACACGGAGCGGCTCCCCGCCGCGGTGCAGCCCGCCGGGGTCTGACCTCCCGAGCGCAGCGTCTCGGTCGGAGAGCGGCTGGCAGGTGACCAGCGCTTCGGGTCAAGCGGCCACCTCAGCTTTCCCCCCCGAGGGGAGGGGGACCCGGTTATTAGCCAGCTAGCCTCCGACTGCGGCGTTCACTAGCATCGCTGATGCTAGCAATTAGCTAACGGTTAACCCTCCCCCCGTCGAGCCTACAGCCGCTAGTCAACAAACAGTCCCGACGGAGTCTCCGTGGTTTCCTACGTGATAAACAACACGTTAAGTCTGCGGCAGGTGTCTCTTCCTCCCCCCCCCTCCGCCGCCGCCGCCGCCCCCCCCCGAGCCTGGCGTGAGACCCGCTAGCGGAGCTAGCTAACGTTTGACGACGGACAATAGACGTTTTGACCAACCTCAGCATTGATTTTTCTCCCCTCAGGTGAAAAAGTAGTCGCCCGGCAGAAGTTTATTGAAACGACTTGGCCATTTTCTACTTCTCTCTCGTGTTTCACGAGCGATGTGTTCAAAACAACGTGTCAAATTATTGGCATCCAAGTAGTGAGTTTAGTTAAATAAGCCTTTGGATCTGATGATAACCTTTCTAGCTTTAGCTGCTAGCCGTTTGCGGTAGTGTCAGCACTTCCGGTTGGCTTTTAAAAGCAAAATAAAAGTTCCGTTAATGTAATTAATTCTATCTAGTCTTTTAAATACCTAAATGTTCTTTAATCATTATCGCATAACTCATATATATATATGAGAGTGTTTTGGCAGCTTTTTCCGAGGTGCTATGTTTAGGTCGTGGCAGTTTTTAAGTCTCAACTACTTTGATTGCATAAATATGCAAAAACAAAATGATTTTCATTGCAATATAATCACGTACTTTGAGTTTATTCCATATTATTTTCTATTTAATATTTTCATTTCTCCATCTACAGTACTGTTTTCTTTCTTGAATCTTTTAAGATATAAAAGTCAGAAATTATGCTCATGATTTTTCCTGATGATTCCTTTGAAACTAAATTTAGGCTAAACAAAACAAAAAACGCCTTCTCATATAGATCAAAACCAGACCCCCCCCCTCCTGTCCCCGGGGCCCTGACATCCCGCTCCTGTGACTCAGCTCTGTGTTCTTCGTCGGGATTCACCTGTGGACTCGTGTCACACAGGTGCCTTCTCTCTGACGTAGCGATGCGTGGGTGGAGGTCTTCCCTATTGGCCAGCTAGACCACGTTTAGTGAATTGACTTAATAACATTCCTGTTACTCACTTTATGTTCAATAAATTCAAACAATGGTTAATACCTGCTTTCTGATTTATCGTTAAGTTGAATTATCGTTTAAATATGATGATTAACTTTTTAGGCCAACTGGAAGTTCGGACACTCTAGTTTTATACACTATATGTATTGTACAACCAAACCTTAGGGGGTTTTGTGCCACAAATACTGGAAGGAATTCACAGCACCATCTGCTGAGAGTTTAGCGTAACTTCCACACAATTCGTTCACTTTCTAGCAGCAACTAGGACTGTGTTTTGTTGTCCACTTCATGTGGGAGGTCAGCGTATTGCTTACCGCCGTGCTTTTTAGCAAGGCACTGAAGTTAATGCTTGCTCCACCAGCTCTGTGCTCCATCCAGCGAGATGCTTTCAGGGTTTGGCTGTACGGGTTGAATGCTGAATAAGGACAGCCAGCAAATGTCTGGAAAATAATAAGCATCAGTGACTGTGATGTGAACAGGCAGAGAGGTCATTTTAACATCACAGTCTGGAGGCTCCAATGTCCCGTCCCTCTGTGTAATGCTCCCCAGCGAAGGAGCAGTGGTGAGGTTTCTCTGCTGAATGAGTCAAATCCTGCTTTCAGCAGTTTTCCACACAGGGGGAGGTTTCTCTCCTGTGTGATCTTGGATGTGCTTCTTGAGTTCCTTCGAGGTCTGAAACCTGCTGGGGCTTCAGGCTCTTGTGATCAGCTTAATGTTCGCTTTAATTCTCGATCCACATTAATCTTTGGCCCCATTGTGTGGAAAAATGAAAATAGTTTAACTAATTCATAGACTTGTTTTAAGTGTTCTTCTAAAAGTTGTTTCTTAAAATGTTGTCCAACACAAATGACAGAAGCAGGTTTCCATTAATGATTGGGCCTCTCCTAGTTCTCCTAGAAATTTTATTTAACGCTGCAATGGCCGTAAATTCTCTACGCTGCTCATTTCACCTTGTAATACAAAAATATAATTGTCTTGATGTACGTAATAAACCGGAGAAGTTTTAGTGTCATAACTATGAGTAAAGCTTTCGTCTGTTTAAAAGAGAACGATTTTGGAGAGAATTCATGAATATACATACTTTCTAAGAGAAATAAATAACAAACTGTTGCCAAACTGAACATACGGGGATGCAAACAGCAAATGCACTGTTGACAGGGGCAAACGTATTTCAACTCAATAAAGCAGCCAACTCTCCAACGTCTTGAGTTGATCAAACCACCGACTGAATCTTCTTCCTCCTGCACATTCATCGTAGCGTGTGCTTTAATATCCGTCATCGGGTCATCATACATTATTTGAGATGTACAAAGGAACCCAAACACGTTTCTGTAAAATGTCTGTATTCCATCAACATGGATATTTGAAATAACAATGATATTGTGCATATTTTTTTTGTAACACTAAGTATTGATATTTGGCATGCATGATAAAAAAGGCACTCATATTGTACAGATGGGCCATGAGAGGAGAGTAAACTCAAAGATGGATACAAGAAGCTTCCAAATTATTCTTGGCAAACCAAGCCGAATGAGTAGTGCACCAATGTCAGACACAATAATCGCCTCAGCTGTAGGAAGGAAGATAAGTGGGGAAAAAAAGTGCATTTTACTGTACTATCTTCAAACACAGTTAACAACATTAAAAAAAATCCTCACTGGATCAACTAGATGTCCAGCATGGCGTGCTGCCTGGGCCTACCGAGCTGTCTGGTTGGTCCGATGCGTTTCCCGGCGTGCGTTCGCTGATGCTGCCGCAGACCCTGCCGGTATATGAAGCTCTTCCCGCACTCCCCGCACTCGTAGGGTCTCTCCCCGGTGTGCAGCCTGTGGTGCACCTTCAGCTCCTCGGCCCTGGAGTAGCCCTTCCCGCAGACGCCGCAGGCGAAAGGTCTGTTCTTGATGTGGGTCTGGTAATGTGCCGTCAGGTACGAGTTTATCCGAAACGTCTTCCCGCAGATGGAGCAGGCGTACGGCCTCTCCCCGGAGTGCTGCATCTCATGCAGCTTGAGCGAGGAGGCCGTGTGGAAACCTCGGCCGCACTGGGAGCAGAGGAACGGTTTCTCCCCGGTGTGTATGCGCTGGTGGACTTGTATGTAGCTCTCGTGGATGAACTTCTTGCCGCAGTCGGGACACGAGTAGGGCTTCGCCTTGACGTGCGTTTTCATGTGCTCCTCCAGCTTGGCCTTTTCGCCGAACTGGACGCCGCAGCGGCGGCAGAAGAGGAGGAGGAGCCGCGCCGCGCCGCGCCCGACGGCGTCCGATTCCCCGCCCGCTTCTGGGTGCGCGGCGTTGTGGTGCGCTCGCAAAGCTGAATGATTCTCGCATTCCTGTCCGCATTCTGGGCATCGGAGGGAGGACCTGATCCTGGACTCCCCGGGCAGAGACTTCAGGTATTCGGAGAGTTCCGACGCTATGGGACTCACCTCGTCGTCAGAATCCACAGCGTCCTTTCGACCTTGGCGGACACAAAAAAAAAAAAATGGAGGGACATATCGTGTTTTACCCCTGCGAGCGTAACGATCTTTGCATTATTTGCACAGAACTTAAGGCGACAAATTCATTTTCAAGAAATTACCTTCGAAAAAAACGCATTACGAGTACGGGGAGAGCACCTTCGGCTCCATTTTACATCAAAGTCAGAGCCAGACACCAGTTTTTTTTAAAGACATAGTATTGGCTGGGTGTGAAAGCACATCATTTTAACCATTTGTCTGATTCAGTTGGACTGTACCGGCTCTCACCTAAGTGGACTTTGTAGTGCGTTTTGAGATTTCCCTTCTGGTTGAAACCCCGGCCGCAGATGGAGCAGCAGTAAGGTTTCTCCCCTGTGTGGATCAGCCCGTGCCTCTCCAGCTTATAGGCGTGGGGGAACTCTTTGCCACACACGGAGCAGTGGTACTCCATCTTCTCTTTGGGCTGCTTCAGGAGCTCCGGGGGGATTTCTACTGGAAGACGTACCATCTTTCTGCCGGGGCGCATCTTTCCTGTGCGGGGGGGGGAAAGGGGGGTGAGATGATCAGCGTCATGATTTTAAACGGGCAGAAAATTAGCTTATAAGTTTGGCTTGTTTGTTCTTGTCAATTTTTGTCAGCTTGCTCTTTTAATTCATTTAATTAATGAATAATAAATGAAGATGATGGAATAGAAGATGATTGTTGAGGATTTTCACGGATGAGCTGGTTCTAAACTTCGACTTGCTCTCACCGGCTGTGTTTTTTCCTCCTCCTTCGGGAGATAGTTTGGTATCTTTCCTTCTTCTAGAAGGCTGCTTTGCTGTTAACAGAAAAAAGTGCATTTCCTAAAACCAAAGCAGACGTTAATACACATAAATATTCATGCCCACACATATCTACATCTAGATATGCGGCAACCCACCCAGAAATGGATTCAGTGTCGACAAAATCAACAGGGTGACGGTTCAATTTCTTACCAGCAACCCGGCAGACACTTTTGGAGGGGAAATCTTCTGATTCAAAGATGGTCGGTAACTGTATCTTTCTCCGGGTGCGCCTCGATACTGTACGGTAAGATAACAAGTGACACTCTTCACAACTTAACGATAACATTTAAAAGGATCGTTTCAAAGCGCGTGAGGCTCACTTCCTTGCTCTGCCTCGTGGTCTTCACCAGACACCAACGGAGCTCTTCTGGGCCTTCTTCTTACTTTGTGATAAAGTGAAGCAGCAGAAAATGTCCCCATGTGGAAAGTAAAAAGTTGTGTTATTGGATGCTGGATTAAAATTTTACCAAACATCTCTCCAGCTCCTCGCCCACCGGGAGTAGCTTCTCTCTCCGCGTCGGTGGCATTTTGAACCTTCTTCTTCCCTCCGCGTCTCCTCCCCGGCGACGCTGTGTGCAAAAAGACGACCGCGTCACCGTGATCACCTACGACCGGCACACTCTTCACTGGGTTTTTTTTCCGTCGGACTCGTTGTTTACCGCGGCGTAAGGGCAAGGCCGCTGCCATCTCTACTACTCTCTCTTTCTCCTCCCCTTCTTCCCTTTCTTCATCCTCCCCCACAGACACAACCTCCATGACGAGCGTTGGACTGCTGCTGTCTCTCTGGTTCTGGCCTCGCAGCTGGGCCTCGGACAGGAGGACACCCTGTGATCATAATCATCAAAAAACCATTAGAAGCGGCCTTAGAGGGTAACTCCTGTATTTTTTTTTTTGGACCTATTTTCTCATGTTTTCGGGCCTCTACGTCAGTCATGGGATTGGCTCAGCAATGATCAGCAGAGGCGGTCAGTGAGAATTCCTCACTGTTAATGTGCGCCCACTACAACGGCTTGTTTTTGCCAACGAGGGGGTTCAGATCTTTATCACAAGTGACATTACGGGAAGGAACCTACAGTACAAAAGGAACAAGAGGAGAAAAAAAAAAAAAAAAGATTTCTTTACCCTCACTTGATCTTGATCGGTTTGGGTCATGAGGCTTGTTGCAGGAAGACAAAGGAGGAAGCGGGAGTGAAAGCGGGAGAGAGGAGATTTTTTTCACGGTTTCTCCTTTATCGTAATGTCGTCAGACACTTACAGCAACAACCTGAGCCTCTCAGTGGCAAAAACCAGCCCCTTTGGTGGATTTAAAGTAACAGTGAGGAGAGGCCCTCACTTCTCCTTCAGCACTGACCCAGTTTACTAAATTGTCGCTCCCATTTGAGGGTAAATAGGGTCGAGGTTTAAAAAAAATACCAACGTCACCCTTTAAGTCTTCAAACAGAGCAGAGATCAAATGCATTTGATAGATGGAGTTGTTGTAGAATGTAAGCCAAACTGTTCTGTATTGATTGTCTTGTCCGTGTGTTGGTGCCTTGCAATCGAAAAAAAGTGGTAAAATTGAATGTTCCCTGAGACTTTTTCCCGTAGTCATTTCTTAATTTCCACTTAGTCAAACTGCTTGGTTAGTTTTTCCCTCAGGGTTTGCCTCATATTTACTGAACATATTGGCCATTCCGGGGCTTGTAAATGTGAAGCTCTCAAAACATTTTAAATACTATGTCACGATATAATAATATTGCTAGATATACAATTAAAAGATTCAAGAGCCTCGCAGAGGAGTTGATTGAAACAAACGATGCACTGCGTCTTAGGGGAAATTACCTTGTTGGGCTGAGGACTTTCTCTCCAATCAGAGCCTCGGTCAAGACTTCCTCCTGTGAAAAGAATCCAGATGTTACCTCAGGATGAAGAGAAACACGTCGACAGATGTTCGTTCGCAACATAAATGGTTGCATTCGACAAGAAAAGTCAAAACCTTTTCATGAATTCATTATTGTTTCAAAAATAAATGGGTATTTGTTTCATCAAATACCCAGAATGTGTCTGCTCCAAATGCCTTTTAGTCTCTTTGGGACACTGACACAACATGCTGCTCTGTTAGGACTCACTTACTGGCGTCCCATTCCACCACCTCCCCGTCAGAGTTGATTAAACCACCAATTTCTTCTTCTTCTTCCTCCTCCTCCTCCTCCTCCTCTTCCTCTTCCTCCTCTTCCCCAGCCTGCAGTCTGACGGTCAAACGGAGCGTTTGATCTCCCAAGTGTGCAGGCGCTCTCTTGAGTCCGTGCGACACCGCATTTGTACGTTCAGAAGAATCCTGAAAACAGAACACAGCGGGAGAAAAAAAAACACCGTTCATCTCCTGCACAGAAGTAGTGACGTCAGCAAAAAATGACACATTTTAAACAGTTTTTGAAACCTAAACCATCAGATGTGAAGTCTTTGTTGTGTTTTTTTTTAAACAAAGGGCCTCACATAACAACATTTTTTCGTATTCTTGTCCTAAAATTCTTTTTCACCCTTAGTGGGTGCATGGATCGTGAGAGTCGGAGTCCATGAGCTCTGTTAGCGGGACAAGCGTCCCTGAGGTGCGATCGCGAGCACAACGTACCTTCCTTAAATTGACCTAATAGAAAACCCGTCCCTCTCGGTTCCTCCTGCCTGCGTTGAACCAGCGGAAGACATTCAGCGGGTAAACAGTAGCGGCTTTAGAGCACCACTTTGTGGTTCAGAATAACAACATTCAGCAGACATCAAGAAGGAATGCTCCACAAGGACCATGTGACCAACATGAGAGGCGTTCACGGGGAGAATATTATGGGCCACAGACGCTGTGACATCATCACCTGCCCAATGGAACATTTTTTTAAATCATTGAACAAATAAATTATAAAAAGCCAGGGGATGCTGACGGCATGAAACCCCAACTAGATGACGGATGTTTGCATGATGATTGTAAAACAGAACCCCTTATTTCTTGCATACAGTTTGGCGCAGTGCCGATCTTTTGGCCTCCTCGCCGTCTGCTGTCGTCGATGTGCTTTGTTTCCCATCGGGGCTCCGGCCCTCCGGGGGACACTCGCTGCGCCTCGCGTTCCTTTTGCCGCTGGGGGGCGTCGGACGCGCTGCGCAGGTGGAGGTCCTCTCTGCCGGGTCACTGCGCCGACGCAGCGTCACGTCGGCCATTCCCGTGGTGCGGGACATCTTGGGTTCCTCCTCCGTTTCTCCCGTGTGCGTCCGCAGCCTCTCGCCGGGGGCGGGCGGGGAGCTCCGGCCTCCAAACCCTTCCGAACATTCCTCCCCCGAAAGCACCCTCTGCTGTGCCACCGCTCCGTACGCAATGCATTGACATTTTTTGGAGGAATCCTCCTCTTCTGCCTCTGGGCTGGTGTTCTCATCTGTGTTTCATGTGACAAAGCAAAACAAACAATGTGATGAATCAGGATTTTGCGATTAGGTCTTCTAACAAGGCTAGGTGGATTTTTAAGATTTTTCCACTCACGGTTTTCACTCACAGTCCAGCCGTCCTCTTCCTCTTTGATGACCACTCGGATCTCTGGCGTCTCGCATGTATAGCCGGGGCTTGCCGGCGCTTTTTTTGAATCGCGACGTGGCGAGTTCTGGTCGTCGTAGCTTTTACTAAGACCGAGCGACAACGGATCTTGGAGTTCAGGATCCTATCACAGAGCACAAAACACTAATGCTCAGTAATGAAAATGGGAAAGAAGTGGCTAATATAAGATACGGAACAAATCATTCTAAAACAAATATACCCATTGGGCCCCTAATGGATTAATACACTGATATAGATGAGATTAAGACAAGATCCCATTGTTAAAAACTGGGTGTGTTTATTTATCATTCCAAGACTGTGTCACGCGTTGCCAGTCCTGCAATCCCACTTCAAATATGTCATCTCAGTCAAAGGTTATTTCTACAATGTCATCAGAAGCAATGTTGTGTAATTGTTTGCCGATTTATCAGTTGGTATCATGTCCAAGGTTGTGTTTTTTTTTACTTTAACCTGCCAACGATGGTTGGATTGCAGTGGCCGATTAACTGTTATGTTGACTTTGAAGTAGGCAGTTTATTAAATACAGACAGTTATAACTAACAATATTGTTGAAATTGATCACGCGTATGAACGTTGCACAGTTCAGTTGTCCTTGAAACTCTTGTACCGAGGTTTCATCCATAGCAGTATATTTACGCATCATGAGCTTTTGTATTTATAATAATACTAATAATCTATACTATAATTGCTAGCTTATATCCCTGCATTACCACATCCGTTACCTGTATAACACAGCTATGCAACCTCGATACAACATTTCCAACTTGCATAAATAAACATGTATTACTGGGACTGATGGTTTATTGCATGACATGCATGTAATAATGTGACAATAAACTTTGTTTTGTTACGCCAGCTTGTCACCTGTCTTTTTTTTTTCTTTACCAACACTTTGACACACAACACACCGGCAGAAATGGATAAAACGACGTATGAAAATTTTAATAAAAATTAAAAGCAACGTTATTTTAGTAACAAACGCCACTAGCTAACGTTAACTAACGCAGCGTCGCGATCAGCCTATTTTGGGGAATATTTAGACGCCGTTAAAGGTTGGATCGACGGGGACTTTTACACCTCTGTCCCCCCCCCGCGGTCTCCTCGCACTTTTCCACGGTAACAGTGATCACGCATTCATCGGTGAACCAGCCCGACGGGACGCGTCCACGCAGCTAGCGTCCAACAACAAAAACAACAAAAACCCATCCCAACCACCCGCGGTACCTCGAACATAGTGCGACGTGGTGGCCGGGTTCGGGGGATGTCATAAGAAAAACCGGCGGCGAAGAGCAGACGAAGCCGGAGTGTCGCGTTGACGCGGGTGACAGCAGTCCGTCATGCGCGAGGCGGTTAGGGGCTGAGCTAACGCTAGCTAGCCAGCTAGCTGCGCCACCGCTTCTTCTGCGGTTTGTTTTTCTTCTTTTTTTTTTTTTTTTTTTTTTTTTAGGCAGCGGTTCCCACCTGCGAGGCGCGGCACCACAGCGCCGCCTACTGGCCAGATGACGTCATAGCAAACGGACCAGGCGTCGTGTCATCGTTTAGTTTTTGTTTTGATTTGGTATTAATGTTAGCACTTAAATAACAAAACATGGATTGTGTCTATGTGCCAAGGTAAATACTGATCTCCTGCATTTCCACGTGTAATTTATGCAGCAACGTAGGCTACACATCTGCAGTTCATTTTGCATGAGTATTTATGGAGCTTTTATTCCACTTCTAATCCAATAAATTCTTTAGTATGTATAGTAAAACATAGAAGAAAATGTGTGTACTTTATTACTTAAACGCACTAATTTTCTTCCCACCTCTGACGTGAATACAGAGCATGGTCCACCCTGTGTCCGCAGAGACAGCGTGTAAGTTAATGGGTAACTGTTGGGTCATTATCAGCTCACACCTCACACTCTACTCCCGAATCGGAGAATTCAGTGACCGAATGTGATCTGAACTTTGAACCGACGCCTCTTTAAAAAGCCACATGGCTGGACTCAGCCGTCTTTGCATCGCCCCCCCAGGGAAGGCTCCGCACGTCGTCTCCCCACACCCCCCCCCCCCCCGTTCCGGAACCGACGGGCTCCAGCTGCGCGGACAGGTGAGCCTGCGCCCGATGACGTGAGCCTTGATCAGGTGCTCGCGTGCGTGCGTGCGTGCGTGCAGACACGCGGACGTGCGCGTGAATTCGTGCGTAAGGGGCTTTCCACGGGCAGCGGCGCGCAGACGAAGCCATGGCGACAGCGGCTCGAGCCGAACGTCCCGCTACGATCTCCCCTTTCGACGGTTTGACGGTTGCGAGGAGCGCACCTGCGATGTTTTAACCCGCTCGTTATGTCCTCTTCCGGACAAGGCCGTTCCTGAGGTGAGGGGACGCTGTCACTTTTGTTGAATGGAATAAACCAGCTGTTACCTCGTCGTTACGCTGACGTTGGCCGTCATTCGACGGCACGCTGTGAACTAGCACGCCGGCCTTCAAGCGGACGAGTCACCGGTTTAATGTTCACTGTTGTTCGGGCCACACGGAGCCGTGACGTTACGTGTTGTTGCTGACCTAGCTGCTAGGCAGCTAACGACATGCTAACTAACAGCTAACGGCAGCTAACGTCCGGAGCAGGATGTGATGGCTTCGTCCACCTGGGTTTAAAGTCGTCATTGGGGTCTAAATGAACACACTGCGTGTTTGCTGTGTGCAGCAACGGCCTCTAACTAAGTTAAGTAGGTCAATGAGGTAGCGTTACATTTACGTTACCTGAGTACATAACGTTACTCTGGTATTAAGGTAACGTTATTTGCCCTTATGGGTTAGAGTCGTTTTTGATGCTGTGTTTGACTCATGGTTCCAACTCCTCAATGTCTCGTTTCCTATGAACTCACGAGGCCGCTGTTGATTCCACGGATTGTGCACTATGTTGACTTTTGTGTATTTATTTTTCCATATGTTGTGTGATGCCTCCAAACAGAGCATCGTTACCAACATTATGGGATGTTTTTTTTTTTCCTTTCCATTTGGGCAGGACGCCATGATCTCAATATTGCAGCAATCTACTAAATTTTGTAATGGAAATTGTTTTCACTCTTGCACGCTTTTGGTATGTTGCCATCCATTTGGTAATAATCCGTACCAAATGTTTCCAGGTGGGTTTAGCCCAGACGCCCCGTCATTCTTTTTTTTTTTTAATGCTGCTCGACGATTTAAATTAGCAAAATGACATCTGCGTAACTAAAGTTAATGAAATAAGATCCACTATGGAACAAACAAGGCCGTTGCAAGCTGTGATTGGCCAATTCCCCGATGGGAAAAACTTGAATGCTCACCATGTTTATATTATTTAAAAGCAGCTGATGATTTCCATTACAAAGCCATCGCAGGAGACAAGTCTGCGTTCACATCCAGTCACGCTGTCTTTGTGGAGTAAAGCACTGAAGAACTTTAAGGGCTAAAACAATTAGCCTGTTTATCAATACGTCCTTTTGTCTCCGAGAGGCTTTTAGAGACGGCACGCTCTTTTAAAATTCATCCCTTCAGTTGTTTTCGTGACCCTGTTTCTCCTCTTACCCAGACTTGGACATGCTGCACCAGATGGAGTGGTCTTCACTTGAAGACGATGTGGACGCCTCAATGGGCGAACCCCTTCACCTGACTGAATCCCCAGGGTCACAGCCCTCCCCCACCAACATCTCGGAACACGAGTTCTCGTGCCACTGTTGCTACGACATCCTGGTGAACCCCACCACCTTGACCTGCGGCCACAGCTTCTGCCGCCACTGTCTGGCTGGCTGGTGGGAGTCCTCTCACAAGAACGAGTGCCCCGAGTGCCGGGAGAAGTGGGCGGGCTTTCCAAAGATCAACATTCTGCTGAGGTACGACTTTCGCACCCAGACCACACCATGGGAATGAATGCTTGGTGTGTCGACCCGCGGCAGTTCCACTTCTCCCGCACGCAGTAGAGAACTGAGAGCTGCGGACCGCGACGGCTGCAAAAACACCTCCAAGAGCCGAGGGCCCGGTGCCATTGTACGTTTCCGGGATACTGCTGCCGACCCAATGGGCCGGAGCTACCGCTCTGCTGGCACATCTCCCCCTTGCAATGCGTGTGATTGTGCAATGTGTCCTCCACAGTGTCTGACTTTGCCTTTTCAGCATCGGGTCGACTACCCTGTCCTCAGCATGAACCATGTTGGCTGAAGCTTCAGTCGACTAATTGCACCCATTAACGCGATGCTCTACTCCTCCTCCTCCTCCTCCTCCTCCTCCTCCTCAGGGATGCAACCGAAAAGCTGTTCAGTGAGGTCGTTCAGCGGAGGAGAGAAGAGATTCAGGCCAACCCCAAAATCTCCCGGATCTTGCTGGCCTTCCAGAGGTAGCACGTTCTAGTCCATTCATCTGTACTCCTGCAACATCATCTGACTTTTTCCTTGTAAAGTTCCATGCATCCTCCTTCCTCCTAATCACCTGGTGCAGACATGACCCACAATGGAAGCCCAACATGGACCTCTTTGACCTCTTAACTCTCGCTTTCCTCTGATGCGTTTTGCTGCATGTTTTCAGGTACGGGGACAACTTGGGGAGATCCAGGACAAACAAGCACAAAGGAGCAGGCGTCTTCTTCTCTGGAGTCCTGACTGCACTCTGTTTTGTGGCTGTAAGTATGCAAAAAAAAATGTGTATATTTTGTCATATTCACACACGTTAAAAGTTTACCCTTTTAACATAACATTGGTCACTGAAGACTCTTTATTACTCCATGATACTGACACATGTTTCTTTGGGCAAAGTACTAGTGAACCTGACTCTTTGATGTCACCGTTTATTCCGTTATAATCATGCAATCATTTGATGTCTGCATTCAGCGGCTGTGGTTTGACCTTTATTTTAACAACGGTGCGACGGTAATATTTGAAAGTCATCAGTTAGCAGAGGATGAGGTCAGTGTTCACATCATGTAGACAGATCATGTTTATCTTGTCTACGTGTGCAGCATGTAAACAGAATGGAGCGTGGGCCCAGTTCATTAAATGTTTTGACTATCGGGTCTGGTTCCCTCAGTAAACAGGACCTGGGACTGTGTGCTCAGCATCGGTGTGTTTTGGAGATTGTTGGTTTATGACTTTTGACTTTCTTGGCATTCAGTGTCCTGGAAAAATAACACATGATAAACTGATGTTTGTACAGTTTTCTCATTAGGTAATGGATGTTTGTTTTGTAAAATAAATAAAGGCTTCTGTGACTTTAAATGTTCACCAAAACCCGTAATAATCAGTGTCCACCTTTACAGACTAATGTTTATGTTGAACTCCTGAGATGTAGATGTTTCCACTTTGTTGGTTTTTAGTTGTCGTTTTCTTCCTGTGGGAGAGTTAACATCAGTGACAGAGGGCTTACTGTGAGCTTTATTTATGCAGCCAAATATCACAAGATGACATCTATTATGCACATTACTCATTGTCTAGCTTTAAATCGGAAGTTATCACAGTGCCAAATGGAGAACAGGCGTGAAAGCTGGTGTTTGATGGCAGTGCTGATAAGCTGTCATTAATCACCACTAGAATTTTAGAGTTGGCTTTTTTTTTTTTCTTCAACAAATTACCTTAAGAATGTGTGTCAGTTGAGAGGATTTGTAATGGGCTCATTTCCCTCTGACTGCTCACGTCAAGCTATGAGACGATAAAACGTATTGAATTCCTTTTTAAAGAAACAAATCCTGCTATAAGTAAGAGCAGATTTATACATTGCGTTTATACTTGTGCTCTGATGAATAATACTGCTGCTGGTTTATTGGCCTCTACACTGTGACCCGTGGGACCAGTTGGCAGCAGTCCGGCCCGAGGGGGATTCCAGCTGCAAACCTGTCAATCATCATCATCATCATCCTCCTCCTTCTCTCCAGTAGCAGCGCTGTGAAGCAAACCTTTTCTTTGCATCTAAAGTGTCCCCTCTACCTCCCTTTTGTGCGTTCCCAGTTGATGGTGCTGGTGTTCCACTGGAGCAGCGGCGTGGTGGAGCAGCACGACCTGCTGATCAGCAAGCCGGTGTCCCACTGGGCGCCGGAGGAGGTCGTGTCCTGGCTGGAACACCTGGGGCCCTGGGCCCAGCTCTACCGAGAACCCTTCCAGCAGGAGAGCGTCAACGGGAGGTAAGAAGTGACCCCCCCCCCCGCGTTACATCCAACGCGACGGCATTATTGTGATCCCTGTGTTCACCCGACGCGCCGTGGGTTCCTTGGCTGCAGGCTGCTGCTGATGCTCAGGGAGGAGGAGCTGTTGAAGCCTCCGTTCAGCATCGAAAATCAGGCTCACCGACGGGCCGTTCTGGCGGAACTGAACCGGGTGAAAACACTCGGGGTGAAACCTCCGCAGAACCTCTGGGAATACAAGGTCAGGAGTCTTTCCTCAAGCTACTGATTTACGCTTTTAGCTCAGTCTGTGTAGGAGATCTTGTTTTGCTTCCACCTCCACTGCAGAAGCCTCATCTAGGGACACATGATTCATCTGAGCTTCTGCTATAGGGTTTCTCCTCCAGTTTGTTTATGACTCTTACACATGAAGCACTGCGTCCTTCTCTCTTGCTGCCAGGCCATCAATGCGGGGAAGTCTCTGTTCCTGCTGTACGCTCTGAAGCGCTCCCCCCGCCTCACGCTCTTCTACCTGTACGTGTTTGACTACTCGGAAACCTTCCTGCCCTTCCTGCACACCTGCTGTCCGGCCATCGCGCACGTCGGCCAGTCGATGGAGACCAGCTTCCTCGACGCGCAGGTGACACCTTCTCTCAGATCATCTCACCACCGTGACTCTTGATATTTAAATCAGAGACATGCAGTCATACCGTGGATTATTTGGCTATATTTATATATTGTACCCGCTGAGGTCACCATGTCGTCCTCGTCTGTAAAAACAAAACTGTGCCTGTCACGTCCTCGAGTGTCATGGCTCGCTCTCCATGCTCTTGCCCTGCCAGTTGGAGCCCAGTTGGCAGCAGTGGGCGGAGTTCCTGGTGAAGTACCTGCTGCTCCCGTACCAGCTGATAGCGGAGTTCGCTTGGGACTGGCTGTCCGTCCACTACTGGACGTCCCGCTTCATCATCGTCAACGCCATGCTGCTGTCGGTGCTGGAGGGCTGCTCCCTGTGGAGACTCTTGACGAGAGTCACTATCAGGTATATGCAAGGGGGAGGGGGGGGGGGGGGGGGGTCAGGTAATCGTTTGCATCACCAAGGACACCTGGGATGCAAAGGCAAAAGTAGAGAACACAGCGCCTTCTCAGCTTTTCTAATAACTCAACTTCATTGTGTTTTATGCAAAAACCCACTAGATGACGATGAGAAAGTAAGAGGATAACATTAAGAAGGAACCGTGTCTTAAGGACCTTTTTATTTGACAGCTCTGTTTGGTGAATAAAGTTAGTGGAAGCTTGTAAACCAGCTGGTTCAGCTCCTGAGAAGTGCACCAACTTCTATTCTCCACTTTCTTTAGGTCCCTGCCGGGTAAGATGTGGACCCACCTGTGGAAGATGTTATCTCAGGGCTTTGCCTTCGCCCTCCTGTGGCCTTTCGTCCCTCAGTTTGTGTGCAACTGCCTCTTCTACTGGGCCCTGTACTTCAGCCCCATCATCAACATCGACCTGGTGGTGCAGCAGCTCATGCACCCGGAGACGCAGGCACTGTGACCGTGCCCCATGGATGCCGTGCCGTTCACAGCAAATGGGGAGGAGGAGGGGGGGGGGAAGCCATGAATCCATTTGCTGAAAAGAAGACTCGTCTTCCTTTTTGAGCCGTGTCCTCACATGACATGAAACTGGCTTGTTTTGCGGTTGGAAAGGGACACTTCCTCGCTTCGCGCCCTCGTCTCCCCGCCGGATGGTTGCCGGGCTTTGAGCCGGTGACGGAGACACGAGGCCAAGGAGAGGCGTAGCGGTGACGTTATTGATTAGAAGGACTGCAGCGCATTCATGAACCACATTGCCTACATGGTCGAGAGGGCGGTTTATGCAAAAGATGAGACTCGTTCAAACCCCCGGTGGCGCTGCCATGGCCGCAGTCCCGGGGAGATTTTTTTCAATGCACACAGACTGAAGGTGGAATAAAAAAAAAAAAAAGTATATATTTTATTTTTTTACTTTTATCATTTGTCTTGATGGCATTTAATCCCAAACCAATTAAAAGTATCCGTTTGAAAGAAGCAGCATTGTAAGTGTATATAAATCCTGTTCATGGCGTATTTTATTTGCATGTACTGCCAACAAACATTGTGTTGTACATTTTTCTGTATTATTCAGCAACATTTTGTTTCCAGTATGTGTTTTATTTGATGGGTGGGAAGACCTAATGAAAAAAGTTTTAGGTTTTATTTTGTTTATTTGCACTTAAACGTTCTACACTGTGATTTTGTTCTTGAATGAAAAAGGTAAAACTGAGATTTAATACTTTTATGCTGTTGTGTGGATTTTTTTTTTTCATGTCATTTCTAGACAATAATTCAATTTAATAATGTTACATATTTTATCTGGACAGTTAAAACAGTTGGAGGATGAGATAATCTGAACGGCACAAAAATCAACACATGACAAGAAAGAGAACTAAAAAAAAAATCATAAGCTGAAATGATTTAAACAAAATAGATAAATCTCACAAAACATAATTTATAATTTCTTCATCTATTGATGTAAATAAGCAATGCAATATTGTGCCAGATACTGATGAGTTTCTTAACTCAACACATCTCTGTTCTGACGGTTGTAAAATTATCTGGTAAATTATTGCGTTTTATTGCTCATTTATTTATTTTAATTTAAAATGTAGAATTGTGTTTTACACTTCATCACAAAAGACAAAAGGAGTGTGGTTCCTACACGTTTGGGTAATAAATATTGAACTGATTCACAAATCTAACTAAAGTCGACTAAATGAAAAAAAACGTAAAATATATCAATAGTGTTGAGAGAGAGAGAGGCGCTATCGGGTTCTTTATGAATAAAGTTTCATTGAAGAAGGAGCGCCCTCTAGTGGTGTGTCACCAGCATCCCTCAGGGACTGTCTACAAAGAGCACGAAAGACATACTATGAAAAATTAACTAAAAACACATTTGAACGTATATGAATACATAATACGTTTAATCATTTCGACCAATTGGATTAACCACCAACGTAAGCCATCTATTTTTCTTTTTTAGCTTTCCACCGTGAAACGCAGCGTGTTCGTTTTCCAAACCCGCGGCTTCTTTACGGTCCCTCCCTCCACGTCATTGTTGCGGAAGTGAAAAGTCTACGTGGGGAAGAAAGGTTGGTTCGACCGCGCTTGAGTCGTTCGGACACCTCGCACGCAAGCAGCACCCATGTCCAATCCAGGTTAACCCCGTCCCACACCTCCACAAACACCACCCCCCACCTCCCCCCCCCCCCCCCGACCCCCAACCCCCACCCGTCGGGCAAATGGACGCGTTGAGTGGCGGCCGGGGCGTATAAATGGGACGCGGAGCCGACCGCCCGTAATGCTGCGCCGGGTGCGGCAGTCTCTCCGGCAGGTGCTGATTCTGATGGCCCGGAGACCGGCGCTGCTCTGCGGGACTCTGGGGCTCGGCGTCCTGCTCGTACTGGCCGTCAGGTTCACGTGCAGGTAAGACGGGGAGGAGGGGGGTCACGCTCCAGGTGAGCGATACGTGTCCCAAGGTGAAGGGAAACGAGCTCGATCGTAATGCAGCCTCCTTGAAAGTGAGGACGTAGTTTGAGTTTGACTCATCTGAGAAGGACGCGCACTCAAAAGAAAAGAGGATTATTTGTCTAATGCGTTAAACCGGTTTAAACAGACAGTGAACTGGCCCAAGTTTTTTATCTCTTTTTTTGGTGTCTATATATTTTTAAATAACGTCAAAGGCGTCAGTGTATAACCACCATAACTGTGGTATAAAACATATTTATGTCCAAAAGGAGGTTTAAAATAGTGAAAACGTTCTAGCAAAGGATCTGAATCCTCCTGCTGGTTGTGGTGGAAGAAATGTAGTTTGTGTTTGTTTTGATTGACTTGAAGCAGCAATTGTATTGTAGTTATACTCTATTACAAGTGAATGTGAATGCTATTGGAGTGTGGAATAAGTGGAATAAGAAGTATTTTCTCATCAAAATGAGTAGAATCCACTTACTTTTCATACCCAGCTGATTTCAAATATACTGTCCTTTTTATTGTGAAAATGTACCCATCACAAGTTCCCAGAACCCAAAGGGACATCTTCAAACGGTCCGATCTGCGCGATAAACGATTCTTCAATGTTTACAACAACAAAACGGCAACATCAAAATCAATTGTGTCCGTAGCCGCGCGAGAGATGTGGTGGCGGCGGCCCGGCCTCCGGTGCGGTTCTTCTCTGCCGAGGCCCCGGTGGTCGACCTCTACCTGGGTCAGCTCGACCAGGTGAGATTCACACACACACACACACACACACACGCACACAGACACACACACACAATGCTTTGGCCTGTTTGACTCCACCCGTCATCGTGATGCACAGTGTGCAGGTTAAATGAGCCCGAGGAGCGAGGCGCCGGTGGACGCCGCGCGCTCCCCCGCCCCCCACCTCGTCTTTTAAAAAGCGCCCCCCCGCCCGCAGGTGGAGCGTCTCCGGAGCCTGGCGGAGGTGTCGCTCATCTTCTTCTACGCGCCGTGGTGCGCTCACTCCATGGCGGCCCGCCAGGAGGTGCAGCAGGTGGCGAAGAAACTGGCCAAACAGGTACCTACAGAGCACCCGAGGGCGACGCAAGCGGGGGCGGTCCAATGGCCAGAGCGGCATTCGGGGCCGCCCCTCTCGGGTTACCGTCGGTGACGCGTGTCGATGAACATTTGTAGAGTCACTTTACGAGAGTTAGTGTGGTTTATATCTGTTATTAGATTAAATCATTCCTTTGAATTACAAGTGATTATTAACTCTCTCTCTCTCTCTCTCTCTCTCTCTCTCTCTCTCTCTCTCACAGGTGCAGTTTTTGGCCGTTAACTGCTGGTGGAGTCACGGGAAATGCAGGAAGCAGAACCGCTTCTATCAGTACCCGGTCATCCATCTGTTTTATAGGAGGTGAGAGACGCTCGGTTGCTTTTCATTGATCCCCTGTGTGTTACTGTTTTATTCTACAATGAATTAACCGCGCTGCTACAGTTCAGCAGTTGGTTGATCCGTTCTCTTTTTTTAATTTTTAATTTTTTTTGTGTGTCTCTTTGCTGCAGGTTTGGCCCCATAGAATACAAGGGTCCGTTCGTGGCTCCGTATGTAGAAAGCTTCGTGCTCCGAGTCATCACGCCGCTCACGTACCTCCCGTCCAGAGCCACGCTGGAGGAGTTCCTCTCCTGCCACGAGGTATCTGCTTCCTTCACACACGTGTGTGTGTGTGTGTGTGTGTTCTCGGATCCCGGCTCGTCCCTGCTCACGCTCCGTGGTGGTGTTGTTGTTGTTGTTGTTGTTGTTGTGTCTCCAGCCTCGAGTGGTGGGTTTCTTCCAGTTCAACTCCTCCCCTCAGCCGCCCGGATACGTCACCTATCTGTCTTCTGCGCTGCAGGCTCTCAGGAGGGGTGAGTACGGATCGGATCGATTAGATTAGACATGACGACAACTCAAGGGGGGGGGGGGGGGGGTTGTTCGAATGAACGATACGACGCCTTGTTTGTGCGTCTCTGTCGTTGCAGATTTCCGTGGCGTCGTGCGTTTCGGAGTCGTGACCAACAAACAGGTGGCCGAGGCCATCTCGGTGAAGGAAGATGAAACGGTTTATCTGTACAGAAGATTTAACTCCTCTTTGGTGAGCAGCGTGATCCGTCAGAACACGTGACATCAAATGGCTACAAATGGATACATTGACCCTGCCTCCCCCCCCCCCCCCCTCCCCCCCCTCCCCTTTTCGGTTTAGGTTTTCCCCCGAAGGGAGTTCAACTTCACCTCGGAGGCCATCTGCAGCTGGGTGTTTGAGCACCGCGAGACCGTCCTCCAGTGGCTGCAGCCGCCGGGCACTAAGTCCCGCCTCCTGGAGCGCGAGCTCACCAAGGGCCCCGCGCTGCTGCTGTTCCTGCCGCACGATCCGCTCGGGTCCGAACCCGATCCCGTGCTGCAGGAGGTGAGCAAGGGTGGGGCGGGATTGGGGGGGATGAAAGGAATGAAAGGTCCCTGATGGGCAGGTGTCCCTGTCTCCAGCAGCTCCTGTTATCAGGGTGTGAATGATGACATGAAGGGGAGTGTTCTACACCAGTAGAGTCCATTTAGCGCACCGCTCTACTCCGGTTACCATCCCAACAAAGCAAATGTAACCTCAATCATGTTGAATGTTTTCTCCCGGTTAATTTGTGCTCCTCCCATGTGATTCCCCCCAGATCGCAGACATCGCTGTGCGTTACCATTCCTGCGACATCATCAAACGCTCCTCCTCCTCCTCCTCCTCCTCCTCCTCCTCCCGCGCTCAATGCTGCCGGTCCCTCCTCCTCCCGGAGTCCAGCACCAGCGTGTGCGAGGTGTGCCTCAGTGTGTCCCCGGGGAGCCCGGCCGGCCCCTCCGCCGGATGCCCCCCGCCCCCCGGGCCTCATCTCGGGCGCTGCTGCCGGCGCGGCTCGACCTCGGCGGGCTGCGGCGGCTTCGTGAGCAGCTACAGCCCGTCCGCGGGTCGCCACAGCGCCTGCTGCAGAGCGGTGGCGCCTCAGCTCGACGACCCGGGGCCCCTCCCCCCCGCGGCCCCCGCCCCCTCCTCCTCCTCCGGCGTGGCGGGGCTGCGGTGCCGCACCAACCGGACGCTCCGGTTCTACGTGCTGGACGTGGCGCTGAACTGGCCCCTGGCGGTGCGGCTCGGGGCGCCGGCCAACCGGAGCGGGCGCCGGGACGCCGCGGGCGACTGCCCGTTCGCGACTATCGTCAACCTGAGGGACGAGGTCCACTACGTCCTCCGGCGCCGCCCGGCGGCCACGCTCACCGAGTCTCTGGGTAAGACGAGAGGAGGTCACTCTCTATGAGAACCGTACGACAGGCTGGGGAGTCGAACCAAATGCGTCTGATTAGACGAGACAAACAAACTTTGCAGCTTTGCATTTCCTGCAGCACAGCAGATAAGCTCTCGGGTTGGTTTGCATACCGAGTAGGACGGGGTGGGAACACTCTTTTTTTTCTTTTAAAGTAAACCTGCACTTTCATGTTCCCTTCGTGAAGCAAAGCGAATACACCGTGCAACATTTCTCGAAGGCGTCCATCGATACACGGTGAAAAGGTTCTCTTCTTTGTGCTACTGAAGAGGCCTTCATCAGGAACTTCAGTGCTCCGTACAGCCTGCTGCAGAGACACCTGGTGGGAGAAGAAGAAGAAGAAGAAGACCGGAGTGGAGGAGAAGGGGAGACGCGGCGCCTCCTCATCACTGAACTCACCACCTCCTCCTTCCTGCCCGCCGTCATGGACCTCCAAAAGGTGAGAGAAGACTCCCAGCGTGTCCCCGCTCCGTCCGCTTCAGTAAAGGATTCAGGATGAGATGTGTGTGTGTGTGTGTGTGTGCGCCCCCTCCTGTAGGATGTGCTGTTGTTCTACTACACTCAGTGGTGTGGATTCTGCTCTGTCCTCAACCACGTCATCATCCAGCTGGCCAGGTTATTGCAGGGAAACGGCACCATCACTGTGGCCAGGTAACGTTTTCATGTTTGACTGCGTGTTTTAATCAATGATATTTTCGGGTTGTTTAAACTTCATTTTCTTGTCCTTTCTGTGTAGGGTGAACGTTGCACGTAATGATCTTCCGTGGGAGTTCATGGTGGATCACGTCCCTGCTATTCTTCTATTTCCAAAATACAGGTAAGAAACACGCAATATTTCTTCAGAAACACCTGGACACTCTGCGGATTCGTCGATTTAAATCAAACGAAACGAAAGGTTTCACAAAAAAATTTGACGCTTCTTCTTCTTCTTCTTTTTTCGGCTCCTTTTTCAAGAAAAAACGAAAGCGTGAAGTTTCCCGACGACCTTCCCATCACCCTGCCCAACCTGCTTCACTTCATCCTGCAGCACTCGGGCTCGGCGCAGCACGCAGACAGACCCGCGGCGGGGCCGGGGGGGGGCGACGGCGGCGGCGGCGTCCTCCGCGCGGAGTTCGCGGCGCTCCAGCGGGAGGTGCAGGCGCTGAGTCACGCCCGCCAGCGCCTCTCCCAGCAGCTGGCGCAGCTGTGGCGCGACAACCGCCGGCTGACCTTTGACGCCCTCAGCCTGGAGGCCCAGAACGCGGAGCTGCGCAGGGAGAGGCGGAGCCTGGAGGAGCAGCACCGGGAGAAGAGCCGGCAGCTGGGGGCGGCGGTGGGGCGCCTGCGGGAGCTGGCGGACACCTCGGAGAGCCTGCTGAACGAGAACGCGCTGCTCAGGGTGCTGCTGGTGGCGCTCAAGGACCGGGCGGAGGTCCCGGGGCAGGCGGAGGCGGACAGAGAAGAGGCGGAACAGAGAAGAAGCCACATGGCCTCTTGACCGCAAGTCTGTGGTTTCTCTCACGGGAAGAAAACCAAAAAAAAAATGGCGGCTGCGATCAGTCGAACAGAGATCTAAGGCCGCTGCGGTCAGGGCGGTGGAAGAAGAAGAAGAAGAAGAAGAAGTGGATGGGTTAGAGAGAGGGGTGAGGGAACGTGGTCTCATCCCCTCTACGGAAAACACTAGAATGGGAATTCAGAGCCAAATGTGCTTTCAAAAAAATGTTCTCTCTGTTGAAAAGGCTGCAGACGAGTTTAACCTCACGGACCCTGCAGCCCAGTTATCTACATCCCCCGTTAGTTTGCATAAGAAAGGCGCTTCTCACACAACCTGTAGCTCATTACATCAGCCTGCGTGGTAAAGTCTGTACAATTTCCACATCACGGATTCTATCAACAGTCCTTGTACGGTTTCTGTTTCACTTGTGTTGAATCCAAACTGTGTTTTCCTCATGGCTAATTGATTTAACTTGTACCTTTTATGCCTTACTGCTGCTGATCATTGGCACTAAAAAAAAAAAAACTACTCTTCCTGATGTTTTCACTTTAAAAGGCTTCTTTTGAAAGGAATGATTGCAGGGCACGAGAGGTTTAATACATGGCTTCAAATCATATTTGAAATTAAGAAATAAAATATGACACTTCAACGGCTGATTAAAGTCCAATCAACATTTTTGAGGATGAGCTTCTTCCTCCAGATCAGTAAGTCCCAAAGTCGTGATGTTATCGAGTGTGAAGTCCGGAGCTGCTCCATCGAAATGAGTGAAAGATGAGTCTCACCCACACAACGTGATGCAGGTTTCCTTTTTTATTCCCTAAAGAGCTTTATTCTATTCCAGGATTCTATTGTTTTAAGGTTGTGTCCAAATTTCCACAACGACACGCATTTAGGTATGCTAAAAAAAAAAAAATTATAGTAATAAACCTAAAGTACATTTTTTTTTTTTTTGCAGCAAAAATAGAACTTTAAGCAATTTTATGTCACACAATGCAATAAAGTAGAAACATCATTATTGACACTATTGCGGATGGCTTTGTACTGTCAATCATGTATTCCTTTTAAGTTAAGGTATCAGATGCCAATTAAATATGCCGTGGAATTGTTTTCAAATTAGTTTCTCACGAATGGTTTGGTCCTATGAGGTTGCCACTGGTTACCATGGTTCTTATTGACAAAGGGGCTCTCAGGAAGTGCGTACTAATGTTCATTCCAAAGGGGATTCTTTTTTGGACCATCTGCGTAACGTCCATTTGTTTTATTGGCCTTATTTTCCCTTAAATATTGTTCAGGGGGTAAAAATGAACGTCTGATTCGGGCTCTGCTGGTGGAATAGTTTACTAGCAACGTGGCAGAAGTATTGGAAATAAAGGCCAAACGTACAAAAGCCGCTATGATGCTGCTACAAGCTGAGAGGCAATGGCGCGGTTTCCCCATCAATCGCTTATTAATTGATTTGCGGTGGAATGACTACAGGTCACTGATGAAGAGTTTGGCTCCAGGGAGGAAGGCCTTTTGATGAAGAAGAGACTTATTTAATACTGAAGATGTAGCACCTGCTCACCGACCCAGAGTTGAGCCTTAGAGCACTCTAAATAAAACGTTAATTAATTTAACTTTCTGTCTTCTTTTTTTTTTTTTACGGGATTTGATTCTTTTGTTTAACTGATCTATTTTTACAGGAATCCTTGAGTCTCTAAAATATTATTTCTTTGTTACTCTTCAGGTATTCAAAATGAGATGCTGCAATTGTTTACATGTGAAATATTGCACCTGTTTTTACTGATTAAAAATATTTCAACTTATTGATGTTGTGTGTTTTTTATTGTGAATTGGTGACACTGTTTGTTATAGGTAAATACAAAATAAGAAAATGACAAAAAAAGACCCAATCATGACACTCTTGTTTTTAAATTTGACAATTTCATCTTACTCAAAAAAGTTAATTGTTTTGTTGAAAAATGTAAGAAAGAATTTTTTTAAATACGTAATGTAAAAAAAAGTAAAAAAATATTTGAAAAGAAAGAAAAAAAGTAATGTTAAAATATTTTAAAATATTCATATAAATATAAATTAATTCCCTTATTGGAGTAGTTTGGTAAAGCGCAGCAATTCCATCTCTCAGAGGAGTTCGTTAAATTACGTCAACTTAATCTACACAAAATGGCCAAATTCCAGTTGGTTTTAAACAATTTGTTGTACGCCCCATGACGTTCACAGAGAAATTACACTAACTATCATTAGAAGAACCATAGGTCCTCCGCTCCGACCACCTCGGTTGTCATGGAAATCTTGAAGTTGTTATATGTTGTGTTATTAGCTGCCTTTTTTTTGTTTTACAAAGTTAGACATGAAAAAGTGCTTAAACCAGACACATGTTTTGTATTGATTTATGATTAGAACTGTATTTGATGTGTATTGCACGGACAAAAGGATGACAACTTATTCCCCTCAAACATTTAACTGTTATCATACTGCAACTTAGTAAGTGCTTTTTGATGATTGTGCAACAACATGCATTTATCATTAATCACAGGCCTTCACAAAGAAGGCAAAGTTTTCAAAATAGATATGTTAGGATTACAGCAAGCACAGCAGAAACAGTAAAATGTTTTCTTTTGCTTTTGTCCATTCCACCATTACCTTTAATAATTAAAACAACCCTGAAATAAAGTAAATATATTATGTCAGCTGGGGATATTGAAAAGTGTACAATATCTGTTCTGGGTAATTTCTGTATTTACATTGAATGGATTATTATTGCACATTCAAATCATCATGGCTAAATATAAAATGTAAAAAAATTAAAATCTATTCTTCACTTCCTGGATACATATTCATCAGGTACAATAATCCACCTCGTGTTCCATCACACGAAGGAAGCGACGAGCAGCGAGAGAAGAACGAGGAAGGAGAAGCCAGCGTCTGCTCGGACGTTGACCCCGTTGTTCCCTGAAAGACACAAACTCGAGTTAAACATCAGTGAAAATGATCAAAAGATTACGACTGCAATAATAGCTTACAATATGTACAAAAATAAGGCTGTTCACGGGTCCCTTGGTGCTGTGCCAATCGACATGGACTCGACGCTAAATATAAACGGTAGAAGCTAACGCTAAAGCTGAAGCTAACGCTAACAGGTCCCAGTGACGAGTCGCAATTCAAACCAGTTGATGATCCACGTAACCGGCACGGAGGTACAGCTGCAGCTGAACCCTTTTAAAGCGCTCACCTGTGGTGCTGGCGCCGGGGGCGGCGGTCCCGGGTTTGAGGTTGGTTACCGGGGCGGCGGTCCCGGGGTTGGTTGCAGGGGCGGCGGTGGAGTTGGTGGGGTTGGTGGAGTTGGCGGAGTTGGCGGAGTTGGCGGAGTTGGTGGAGTTGGTGGAGTTGGTGGAGTTGGCGGAGTTGGTGGAGTTGGTGGGGTTGGCGGGGTTGGCGGGGCCACCCCTTCCTCCGACAAGCCCGATACCCAGCGTGTCGAGCTCTGACTGGAGCTGCGTGGCGATCCAGCTCTTGACCAGCGGCTGGTCTTCATACAACTTCAAATCGGGCAAGTTGGCGCCGAGCAGACCTCTGACCTGACTAACGTTCAGGCCCTAATGGGGGAGAAAGCGACATTTTACACAGCTATAACTCAGCGTGGAAATTGCACTGTTTTGACCAAATGCAGAACATTTACTCGACCTGAAATGCAGCAGTAATAATAATCCAGCAACATCACATATGCTAGAACCACCCTACTGCACAAACTCATCCTCATGTTAACGTGGCGTAAAAAAAAAATACATATGCCAAACACCTGGACACAAACACACAGGGACACACACACACACACACCACTGACCATCACAACGTTGTTTTGCATTCTGGTGAAGGTACTCATGTCCATGTTGACGCCGGAGCTGGACAAAAGTTGGACGTATGCTGAATCTGCGCCTTCTGCAGGGGCCAGAAAAAAAAAAAGCTGTTATCAAATGAAGACGATCTGAATGCATCACAGATGTGTTTGTGTGTGTGTGTGTTGTTGTTTGCGTACCGATAAACGGTGCTGTGAGCTGGTAAGACGAAACGGGGATGGTCGAGCGGGTGTTTGTTGCAAACGCCTGCTCGGCGATGGTGAACAGGACTCGCTGTTTCTCCAAGGTGCAGTTGGACATCGTCAGGACGCCGGCGTCCCTGCGGGAGGAGGGACGAGCGCACACAGAGTGAGAGACGAGGCGCAGGCCCGGTAGAACCTAGCACATGCTAGACTACAGCAGAACCTGCGTCCGGCGCCGTTCTGGGCTCCTTACTTGATGCTTTGTTGGGAAATGTTCTTCAAAACGTCGGCGTCCAGGGAGCACAGGTTGGCTCCTCCGATGGCGTTCAGCTCGCCGGTGCCCAGCGTGTTCCCCGGCTGACTCAGGTACTTGGTGATGACGGCCTTGGCCTGCGCGAACCAGAGGACATCAATCATTCGCCCCCGCCGTCGACCGACGCACTGCATGCCAACGGGTGCCTTTTTTGACTCGCTTGCTCACCAGGGTCGGGTCCCACCGCCCGTCGGACGGGTTCATCAAAGCCGAGAGGGTGTCGATCTGGGTGATGTTCCACGTGAGAACGTCGGCAACGGTTGCCAGGCGGGAGGCGGGGCCCAAGAGACGAACCTGGTCTTCTGGGACGATGGGGTAAATCTGAAAAAAAAAAAAGTCAGAATAGTTATCGACCAACAGAGGAAAAAAAAAGCCCTGACCAACTCGCCGGACACTTTGGTCTACATCTCATGTGTTCACAGGCGTTACGTAGGTCATAGAATCCATTAATTTAGTTTGGACCCTAAATCAAGGGGGGCTAAAAGCACGTCCCGTACCTCTCGCAGCTTGCCGAGAACGACGCTCAGGTATTCCTCCTGGTCCACTTTGGCAATGATGGCGTCCAGGTTGTCTCTGACGGCGGAGGCGCTGAGGCAGCAGTTGAACTGAGTTATGTCGTCGTAGTCGAAGGGGAAGGTCGGATCGCTGATGGTCACTTGGGTGATGGTTCCTACGGTGCACCCGTTCACTGGGAGGGGGTCAAACAGCGGTTAGAACAGGAGGTCCGTGAGGAGGAGGAAGCAGACGACGGAGAGAGAGAGAGACCCACCGATGGCGCGCTTTGATTTGTTTTTAATCGACTTCCTTAGTTCGGCCTTCAGACTCCTCTTCTTCTGTCGGCCCACGCCGTCGCTTTTAAGGACCTCCAGGAAGTACCTCAGGAACCTCTGCTTCGTTTTCTGCTCGCAGGGACGAGACCAAAAGAAACCGTCAGCGCCCGTCCTTCCGCCGCCGGGCCCCCCCACCCCCCCGATGACCCGCCTTCAGGCGCGCGTCACTCACTTTGTCAAAGTTGTCGTAGAAGGTTGAGGTCAGGTAGAGCGGCAACATCCCGAGGTCCTTCAGAGTCTGTTCGTTCCATTGAGACGGAGCCCTGATGCAGAAAAAAAGACAAGGAACTCAAACTGAAAATATAAACACCCACGTTTGAACTTAAATGGTCTGTTTGTATCTTGAAGAAAAGAAACAACAGGCTAATTAAAGGCTACTGGTAAGAAGGCTTTGTGCTAATCGACGTACCCGTAGGGCGTTTTCCCGCTCTGGAGCAGCGCTTGAGCCGCGGCCACTTGATCCGCGGAGAGGTCCGGACAGCTGGCCAGCTGATTCAGGATGGACGGGTGAGAGTTCTGAATGTAGGACCCGTTCAGCGTGCAGCACATGTTTCCCAAGACCGATATGTTGTCCTCGGTCAAACTCGTGTTTGTTATGCCCTTAGAAAAAAAAAATCCATTACAGATCGGGAATATCAACAGAAGTGTGTAGCGTCTGAATTCAATTCAATCTGTTAGAAGGACCCATCCAGCTGTTTGACGGGTTCGGGTTCTTTTCCATGTGACGTGTGACACCCTGACTTACGCACTGTAGTTTGTTTGACTTTCTTTTTTTTTTTTTAAATGGTTCAGTTTAAAAACGGTGTAAAACGAGCTCTTCCTGCATGGGAGAAACACGTTGAGATGCAGCCGTGGTTCTGCTCGTCGGTGGACTCACCAGGCAGCTCCTCGCGTTGTTGAACAAGGAGGTTTTCATGTAGCTGAGGGTCGAGGAGAAGACGGAGAAGTCCGCGCCTGCCAGCTGTTCAAAGTAGGACCTGCAGCTGGACTGCGGCACCAGCAAGTAGCTGCGGAGACACACAGATGAGATGGAAACTAACAACAACTGCTCCGACAGTCACTCAAAACAAAACCCTTTTGGACTTCACCAAACTCACTTGTAGTAGAGCAGCACATCGGGCGGGTAGAGGCTGAAGAGCGCGGTGTCCGAGTCGTTTTTGATGTAGTTGTACATGCAGGTCAACTGGAAATGATGTAATAAATTCATGATGTAACATCTAGTTCCCAAGCTGTGGGCCGTTGGTGAATTTAGACCCGGCGAGAACCCGAAGCCTTCATCGGGACAGCACACATGGTCTCACCTGAGTCTCCACCAGGGGGACCTTGTTCTTGCCGGTCCTCCGACAGGCTCTGACGAGCTTCTTGATCTGCACCACCTGAACACTCCTCACTCCGGTGCACGTGAACCCTTGCAGCAGAGAGGACGACAGACTGCGCGCGCACACACACACACACACACACACACACACACACGTTAGATGTTATCTACATCCTAAGATCCACCTGCGGCGCCGTTGGTGGCCATCCAGGACTCACTTGTTTGGGCTTCCCAGCGCCGCGGTGGCGGATTCCACAGCGATGACTTCGAAGAACAGCTCCGCCTGAGACGGAACAAAATCATTGGGCTCAATCTCAACTGAGAAACAGCAGGTGCTCCGTTTCGTCAACAAATCCCAAATCCCCCCCCCCCCCCACCTGCTGCCGTTTCCACTTCTTCTGGTTGAGCTTCTGGATCACGCTGCCGTTGTTCGAGAGGCCCAGCAGCAGAGCAGGAGGGATCTCTGTGGCCATGTCATTTGGGACGTTCTGGATGATCACGTCTGCGTTTCTGTCCAGCGATGTGATCTGTCTCGGGGGGAAGAGGGATGGCGGGTTAAACGCGTTAGACCCGGCGGTGATGTCACGGCGCACCTGGCCTAAGTGTGTCTCTCTCTCTCTCCCCTTTTCTTCTGTCAAACAGACAAATCATACCTGATAAACAAAGATCTGCTGGATGATCTGTGGAGCGAACGCCATGTGCTGCAGGAACGAAGGGTTTTTGGAGGCGGCGAGCAGCGCCGGGGCGTTGACGTTGCCGATGGCTCGGGCTGGAACGCCCACGATCAGAGTGCCCAGCAGGAGCAGCGACGACGTGCCGTTGATCTGACGGGATGGAGGGGGGGGGCGGGGCACAGATTAAAAAACCCCAAATGAAATCTGAATCCAATAAAAGGCGCAGACGGACTGGCAGACAGCAGCTACCTGGAAGGCCCCCGAGGATACCAGGGACTGGACCAGGGCCCAGGCCTGACCCTGGTTCCAGCCCGGCACGCCGCTCAGAGTGTTGATGGCGATCAACAGCTGCTGGGGACTTATCGCCTTTATCTGCCCCGTGGACAGGCCGGTGCTCGCCGCGCCGAGGGCAGAAATGGCGCTGGCGTCGATGACGTTGCCGAAGTTGCCCGCCAGCGCCGCAGAAATCTGCAACGCAAGAATGTAGAGGTTTATTTTTGTTGCTTTTTTTTTTAGTCGAAACGCTTGCTCCGTAACGTAGAGAAAAGGGAGAAGTCAAGACATGAACATCGTGTGTGTAAACTTCACAGCACAACGTGCGTGTTCATCACCTGGGGGGTCCACGGACGTACAGACGGCGGTGAGGTTTTGCAGAACCATCATGCTCTCCCCGGGACTCAGCTGGCTGAACGCTGGACCGGGAGCGACGCAGCGGCACAACAGAGGAAGTCTGCCGAGAGACGGGGGAGGAATTGGTTTCACACGCAAGATGGCGCCCTTCAGCGCGGGCGGATTGCGCTACAGTAAGGCGAGACCTTACAGCCCCCCCCCCCCCCCCAACCTGTCTACATCAGATGGACACCCCAACTCAAACAGTCTGCTCGCAACAATTCTTTTGTTGTTTTTTGGATGTCTTTTTAGGAAGTTTGGGTCATTTATAGCCAGCATGTATGTCTTTTTTGCTTTTGGGGTGAGGGTGTGCTTTGGTCACACTCACAGCAGGGGGTTGAAGTTGCTGTCCTGTTGATAAACGAGCTGCACGTAGTAGTTGGTGAGGTTGAGAGGTATAGAAGTGTGGTTGAGCAAGGCGATGTTCAGAGGGTTCACTGTGAACACCTGGATGACCTGCAGAAGGGGGAGGGGGGGGGGGGGGGGGGGGTTGGGGAGGAGGGTTAACATCATGAATCATCTTGATTCCAGGCCCCCGGTGAACAAAAGCTGAGCTGCAGTTCAAGATTTCATCAAATCCGGTCGAGTACCTGCGCCGACCCGAACGTCTGCAGGTCCTCCAGAGTGAGGAAAGCCATGAAGGGTCCGAGGTACTCGGCGAACCAGGCCGTGGAGTTCAGGTCCGCGTTGCCGGGGTCGTAACATCTCGGCGCCGCAGCTACAACGACAATTTACAAATATTTACACGGGGGGGGGGGGAGTTCACTGAGGGAGACAAATAAAGAATGCATAAAAACGATGGTAGCATAGGCCTGAAGTAAATACATTTAATGAGGTATAATCTGCCTAAAGCACTACAATGAAGAATGACCTGAGGCGAGGTAGGCCCTGATGCTGTCGAACACATCTCTCCTCCCAAAGTCCACGGCAGTGTAGTTGTATTCACCCAGAACCGAGACCCTGAAAAACACAAATCACCATTTTTTAAAACCCCAAAACATTGATGTTTTTAAAAGAGAGAGCCAAAGGTCTATTGCGAGCCACGCGTACAGCTTTTGGAAGGCTAGGCAGGAGGCGTTTCGCGTGCTGTTGGGGCTGATCAGACCCTTCGTGAGGAAGGCCAGGTAGTTGCGGAGACGTCGGTCAAACCAGGCGTTGACCTCCGACCTGCTGGAGCTGCCGAGCGCCACGGGCCAGACGCAAGGCAGCGTGGGCCGCCGCACCGACTCCGGGAGGGGCTCCTGTAGCGAATGTACACAGTGACATCAGACATTACCTGTGTCATTGACTATGTGTGTGTGTCTGTGTGTGTGTGTGTGTGTGTGTGTACACACGGTGTCCAGGAACGTCGGGGTCTGGATGTAGTTGTCGTAGATGGCGCAGAGCCCCGCGTCATTGTCGACGACGTCGGGCCGGCGCAGGAAATCTCCGAGAGCCGAAGGAGGGATGGAGTTCAGCAGCTGGAGGAGAGTAAATAAAACGGTCAATAAGCCGCGCTCTCGTCCCGCTGCCACAACACCACGGGTGACCTCGGCGTGGTTTCTCTGCGACGCCGACCTGGTGCATCCTGCCGGGGGGCATGAGGGACAGGAAGGCGGTCAGGTTGGGGAACTGGAAGCCCAGGAACGAGCGCTCCAGGAAGCCGTAGAAACTGAGGTTGTAGTTGTCGCCGTAGCACTTGAGGGGTATCGGCCCTGCGGGGTGACGGAGGGAGAGAGGTTGAGACACACAGGGAGCTGAGATCAAATGAAGGCCGGAGGTCAGAGGTTATGGACTCCGTTAGGAATGAAAATAAATAAATGTATAAGTGTGTCTTGGAGGGTTAGAATGGAAGCGGAGATGAATTACCTGACAGCATTTAGAGTTAATTTTACAAAAAATGTATAGTTAAATTACTCTTCCTCATAATGAATTACCTCTTGAGTCAATGATAGACTCTACTACTTGGACATTGAAGTCTTGGAGAGGAAGTGTTTGAGGGGGGAAATTACCACACACTTTTCTAGGTAAACTTCTCTTTACATTCACCGTTTCTTCCCCAAAAATACCGAGTGCACGTTTCCTTGAAACTCTTGCAAAGACATCTTTCAACATTCCGTGTGAAACCGCCGGCGGGATTCGAGAGCGAGCTCGTGCACGAGAAGCCACTCATTGCAACACTCGTTGCTTTTCTTTCAGCGTTTTCACCTGTGAGAGTCTGTACGATGCTGTTGTGGATTTCTTTCTGAGTGTCTTGACTGAGAGATGAGATTGTTGAATTCAAAATCTCAACTCTGGAAAAACCATAAAATAGAGAAGGAAAAAAAAAATTAATGATTTTTATTTATACTGCATGACCACATTCATTGATATTTGATTTTTACCAACCAAAAATGATCTGTGCTCGTTGAGAAACGACGGTCTCGTGGACTTACCCCTGCTGCTGGATGCTGCAGTTTCTCCCCGCGAGGATTCTGAAGAACGGGGCGACGTGGTGCGGCGACAGGCCGACCAGCAGGGGGCGCACTCGCCTGAGGAGCCACTCCAGCACGACCTCGTCCCCCGTGGAGGGGTCAGAGAGGTTGGCTCGATCGAACACAACCTGCAAGAAGGCCGACCTGACGCCCGAGGGGTAATCGTTCTCATGACCCTGCACAGAAAGAAAAGCCTTTAAATCGCACTTTTCTGGAGGCCGAGGGCTCAGCATTAAATGCTCTTTCTGTTCATTTTTGGGCAAAATAAATATGTTGTTATATATGTTATCACATCATTTTTAGTTAAATGTTACAACACTTTCCACATTTTTCTAAATTTCAGAACTACTGCAGATATCCTTACTACCTCTTCGTTGCATTGCATCTTAAACTTTGACCCGTCGGGTGGCTGTATTTACTCGCTGTTCTGACCAGTAATGGGCCAGGGCGGCACTGGCCCGCCCACATTTCTCACTGGCCCGCCCAGGCAAGTTTGATCAAATTGTTTTTTAGTTAAAATTTTTTAGTTTATTTTTACTATTCAAATGTATTTAAGAAAATTTTGCAATTTAGCTATTCTCTTTTTCACTCTCTAAGGTTTAATTATTATTTAAGTAATTTCTTTTTACAAAAAACTGTAGTCCCACCCACTTTTTCACTGGCCCGCCCCAAAATACAATTTCTGCCTACGCCCCTGGCCCCGACGCGGCCTCAGATCAGCTGCCATCTCTTATTTCCCGCGCTCACCGTGATGGCAGGGGAGAAGTCGTCGAAGAAGGCCGCCAGGGATCCGTCGGGGATGTACCCCGTCACCACGGCAACCGTTTCGGGAGAGGTGAGCAGGCCGGGCGCGGCGGACACCTCCGCCAGCTGCCTGACCGTCAGCTGTGGTAACGCCGTCAGCTGCCAAACGCACGAGCGAAAAGGTGCAAATGGTTACAACGCGGCGGCGGGGAAAAAAAAGGGACACGAACAAATAAGAGGGGATGAAACAGGAAGTACCGCTGAAAAGTTGGAATAGAGCATCCGCAGGTCGTGGAAGGACGCGAGGAAGGAGAAGCCTCCCAGGTTCTTCTGCAGCCATTCGCTGCTGCTGTTGATGTGTGAGCTGCAGCTGGGGTCTGAACCACAGAAATCACTGTCAAATAACTGAACTTTGCTGTAGAGATTCATTTTGGTACAGATCCCTAGAAAAATCTTAACTTAAATCAACTTTGTTTTTTAAGTAAAAATGTCAGACATTGCAAGTATAACACAAGCTAAAATAATAGCAATTACATAGTCCGGTGTTATTTAACAAATGACAGGAGACATGTGTTACAAAGAGAACATTTTGAATCCTTTTGATCCACAGATTTAATTCCATTTTGTCCATTTTGATTCATCCATTGTTGCAGGGCGAAAAAAAACCAAAAAAGGCGGGAACATACCTGCGGTGTCCTTCCTGCTCAGGAAAGACTTCATGAAGTGCGTGTACACAGAAATCTGCCCGGCGAGGGTCATGCGTGGCCGCAAGTCGCTCAATATCTGCACCCTGCAACGGAACGAGGGGATGTGTCGTCAAGGCAGAGCGTGGGGGGGGGGGACACAGAGAGGGATTCAGACCTGCGGTCGGTCCAAGGTGTGTGCCGTGAATGTGCTGCTCACAGACGCTGGTAGCCGGTGCAGTTCAACCCCTTCGCGGCGAGACACGAGAGGAAGTCGGCGGAAGCCGCGGGGAGGAACCCTCCAAGCCGGATTTGGAACCACAGCTGGATGAAGGCGGGGTCGCTCAGGCTGCCCGGCAGCGGCATGTCCAATCGAATTTCTCGTATAGCGTCCAGAACCGTTGAAACCGCAGGATTCCCGGGGTCCAGAGTCTACAACAATAGAAAAAGGGAACAAAAAATAAACATTAATATGGTTCTGATCAAGAAAAGGGTCAATTGAGGGCAGGTGTTGATTCGTACCGTGTTGGTCAGAAGGTCCAGAGCTGCGTCCAGCACACCTGAGGCCTTGGAGAGGAGGAGCTTCCAGGCGGGTCGAGAGCCACCGGAGACAGAGGAGCGATTGCAAACCAAGATGGCCGCCAGGTCTTGTGCGGTCAACGCTGGCGGCTGTGTGACGGATGGACCACCGAGCGAAGGTCACGCGATGGATTTTAGCACATTATTTTAGTCACCACAACAAAAGCATGTAAGAGCCTCTTAATAATAATTTAAAAATCGGAAAGTCTGCATTATGAATACTTGATGGTCAGTCTTCGTTACTTTGGACTACAGGACTTGTTAGAAGGTTTTTCTACATCTTAGTTCTACTATCTTTACTTTTTTTAAATCTGACTTCTTCTTCCAACCCTCGCAGTTTGGCACCTTGGAGCCATTTTGGATACTTTGCATTCTACTTGGTGCATGAGCAGAACACTGCATCATTTCATATGATTTATACCATTAACTATAACCATCAAATGTAGGGGAGTTAAATTAACACATTTATATTACTGAGACGTAGTGGAGAACTTGTTCTTAACTCAAGTGAAGTAAATACAGAAAATAAATACTTAAATACAGAAAATGAGTAAATGTGGAGACGTTGTGGTGTCCTACCGATGCACAGGCGATTTCCTCAACAGAGAAGTCACAGAAACGTCTGTTCGTCTGTCCGAGGTTCAACTGCAGCAATGTGCTGTGGTTTGAAAAAATAAAATAAAAAAAGAATCCAAAATAAAATGTTGATGATATATAAATATGAAATATGTAGAAAGCTCAATCATGGTAAATAGAGAGGTTCTGAAATCCCACCTGTTCACTCCAACACAAATGTCCCTTTCTGTAGAAAAAAATAAATCATTCACGGTGATTATTAACATTCACATACTGGATAATGTGAATGAAGGTCGAAGCAGTGAGAGAACTTACCGTTTGTTATGGTCACGTTGCACTGGGAGAAAAAAGGATGATGAGTATTTTATCCCAAAACAAATGAGACAATTGATCATTCATATAATATCACAGTACATTACCTCTCCACTGTTCAGGATGCAACCTGTGAGGAAGGTTTGAATGAAAATTTCAATGGTATATAATGCAATATATAATAACAAAATTTCAATGGTATGTTTACATTATGGTGTATAAACAGCAAAAAAACATGTTCAGATTTAATGGCCATCGTTTAGCAGTTTGTATTTCATTTAAAATATTCAACAATATACAGCTTGATTCATTTTTTATTTATTTTAACAGAGGAAACAAGTGAACGCAGCACTGACATATTATCTATTTTTAAGTTGGTTTGTTGAACGTTTGAATATTAACATGTACTTCTGTTTGAAGTTAAATGTTGGATATATGTGTGCAAAATAACCAAATAAAAGAGATATGCAAAGTATTCCATTTATGCCACTCATGTTTAGAATAGTGAGCGAAAAAGCATCGACTTGGCGTTGATAACATTGTACAGACTGAGCTTCTTACCTGTTGGCATGTGGTAAGACAACAGAGTCACAGTGTTGCTGATTAATGACACTGTACTAACAGGAACCGTGGGCGTGATCATGTCCAGTCTGTCCAGCCTGCAACAGCAGCATGTGGGATTCACTTCACAGCTCCATGTTAACATAATCATTCAAGAATAATTCATCAAAATGTGTGAACTTACAGTGTTTTGTACGATGAACAAGAGAGGTTTGCCTTCAAGTACCAAAAATAAGGATTGTTACCTTCAACAAGTAGTGCAGAGTGTAAATTGTGAATAAATAGAGATCTTTTTTTTTATACCTGGTACAGGGTATTATCCAAGTAATACAGGAACATTGGAATTTCCTCGGGAGACTCGGTCAGGCGATCAAAGATCTTGTTTATGATGCTGTCTTTCTCTGGAGAATCAGGAAGGAGGGACACCAGCTCTGCAGCCTGCTTTGGAGTCAGGAATTGTACGACCTCCAGCTGCATGTGGGGGGGATGGAGGAAGAAACAAAACGTTCACTTCTTGTGAAAACAATCGGGGAACGAAAACAGGCATCGGCGAATTCATCCGAATTCTCGATATCAGCAGAGATGGATTCTTACGAAGTTTAATTCTGGGCTGAGTTGAAGCAGCTCCCCGAAGTCCAAGAGACTTAAAAACCGACCCAGGTTCGACACCACCCACTCCGCGCTGCTGTTGGATGCAGACACACAGTCCGCACCTGGAGCCCGTCGTTGGGATGAAAAATACATCCATCATATATTCATTTACAGCAAGAGCGCTCCGGGGCGTTTGGATCGTGCGGCGAGTACCTGAGTGCGGCTGCGTCAGGAAGCGCAGGATGAAATCCTTGAGGACCACGCGCTGTTGCGCATAGGTCAGGTTGTCAAATCGGGCGTTAAACTCTTGCAGTCTGACGAGTAAATCAACCACAGAATGAGACTTTTCATTGTATCTCAAATTGGACATAATAAAAGGGAGACACGACTCTGTTCCTCATCAACAATGGGGCAAAAATAAAAGAGAAACCAGACGAGAGGCAACCTTCTAACAGGATTAGTCGGCCTGTACGTTGGCCTTATGCATCCTGGGCTAAGGCCTCTTTAGAATGAAATAAAGTAACCTGCATGGGGCTCTGTGAGTTTGTGGAGAAATGGCTTACATTTGCTGGTATGAATGACAGCTGAGGTTCCTCCTGGTCAGACAGTGGAGGAATCTTCCGGATGCAAAAGGCAGGAACGCGCCCAGACGTCCGGAGAACCACTTGTCCACGACGCTGCTGTTCATCAGCTGCTCGTCCGTCAGCATCGACACTCTGATGTCCCCGATCACGTCCAGAACCGCGGACGCCGATGAACCGACCGTCGTGGTCGTGGACTGGAGGACGGATCATTTGAATCAATCCACAACTGTAGCCGCTCTCCCTCGATCTACTCTAAGGCCGATGCACTCGTTGGACCAGTTGTCGAGGATGTTCACACAAAAAGACACTGACCTGGTCGGCCAAAATGTCCAGCGCCGGGTCCAAAACGAAGGACAGCTTGGTCAGCAGCGTCTTCCACAGAACTCTGGAGTTCGAGCTGCTTCCAGGCAGATTACACTTCAGGAGAGACACCATCTGATTGGCTGTGAAGTTCTCCAGCTGTATGTGAAACACAACGATTGGTTATTTTGATCCTTTCATATTTATACTCTGCACATTGTTGGGTACATGTAGGTTATCAAAACATTAATCATTTTATATGATAATTTAGCAGTGAGTGACAACATCCGTTGTCACTCACTGCTGTGGGCTGTATTTTTTTTCTATGGTGACTGCATTTAATTTATATATATATATATATCCTACATATTCAAAACATGTCAAAGTAGGTTTGGGACTGAAGCTCTTATAGTCCTATAGTACTATAGTCACCTGAGCACATGCATATGTCTCCAGGGTGTAACCGCAGTTAACTTCCATAGATGGGTTCATATAAGAGAGCAGCTGAGAGCTGTGAAAGCATGTAAAAAAAAAAAAAGAGGGAGGAAAGAAGATCAAATACACAGCTAACGAGACCGTTATTTGTCATTTTGGACAGATGTCCTAACCAACGGGTTACCTGTTGACTCCTTCGCAGATGATGGTACCTGTCACCAAAAAAAAAATTCAGATTTTTGCACTGGAGAGATTTAGAGTAATGTGTTGTGTAATAAAATGAGACTTCTTACCATTGTAGGGGATTTCTGGGCACTGTGAATGACAAAGTTAATACATTTCGTCTATGAAAATTTACAAAACCCCAAAACATACAAACAGACGTTAACATTTTCTTTTTAAATTCTCACCAATAAGTCCCCTGGAACACACTCTGTCAAAACACAGAATGACACACAGTTGAAAAGAACTCATATAAATGGTGCCGTTATGCTTCACCCTGTAGAGGTTGTGCTATGTGTACGTGAGAGAGAGAGAGAGACTGACCATCTGGCGCCACGCTCATCAGCTCTCCTATGAAAGTCCAGATGCTCGGTTCGATGTCTGGCGGCACCAGTGGGATGGCTCTGTAAAGTCTCTCGAAGCTGACAAATAAAGGAGAAACGTCCCACGGGAATTTAGAGTGACACCCCTAATGTATGGCTAAATATTTGCTTTATACGTGTGTTCTGCAAACTCAACGAACATTTGTAGTTAACTGTGACGCTTATGATTCATTTATTGGTTTTATTTGGTTGTATTTGCACTTTATATTTGTGCTGCCCTCTTCAGACATAGTGGAGTAAAAAGTACATATTTAGCTCTCGGATGTGGTGAAGACTCTTAAATAATAAATACAATAAATTAAATAAAAATATATACATAACCATATACTCACATGTGTTCGTAGACGATGCACGGTGGCTTTACCTGACAAATAAATACCATACAATGAATCATCCGACACGGTTCAAAGATCTTTTCCAAAAGCTTTAAGGTATCATTTCAAAGCCGCTACCTGGGGGATGAAATTCCGCAGGTAGTACGCGACCTCAGAGAGCTGCGCCCTCTCGGGGGACTCCAACAAGAAGTCAAACACTCGGTTGATGACCACGTCTCTCTCGGGTGGAGTCGGAAGAGGCAGCACCAGCATCTCCGCCAACTGCCTCGGACTCAAGAGGGGGAGGACGTCCAGCTGCACAGAACAAGGGGTTCAGGACGGAGGCTTCGGGGTGCGGGGGGGTGGGGGGGGGGGGGGGGGGAGAGAAGAACGGCGGCGTTTTCCAGACTTACTCCCGAGAAGTTTGGGTTGAGTTTGTAGAAGTCAGCGACGGAGGCCATTTGCAAAAAGGCACCGAAGTTCTTTGTCAGCCATTCGGCGCTGTTGTTCGCCGACATGACACACTGAGGATCTGATTGGATCATTCCATTATTACCAAGTTATTACTAACCAACCACATTTACTTAAGAACTGCAAGTACATATTTGATGGGGACTATTTCCTTAATGCAACATGCAGGACTATGTGCAGCAGAGTGTTGCGTATTTAACTTTAACTTTAAGTTGTTCGTCAGCCTCTCTGTTGATATTTTTGCAGCATTTTTATTTGATTGAGAGGTTTACTTACCATTTGTGTTGTGATTCAAGAGGAACGGATAGATGAAAAAGTAATAGATATAAGAATACCCATAGTCGTTGTTCTCACTGAATGCTGCCACACTGCACACATTGAAAAAAATAAAAGAAATAAATGACATGGCATAGATTGTACTCTGTGTGTGTGTGTGTGTGTGTGTGTGTGTCAGCTGTTCACACTCACAGGGTTTGGAAAGCCGGGCAGGAGAAGTTCTTGGCGCTGAGGCAGGACAGGACCTCCACGGGCACGTAAGGCCCGAGAGGCTCCACTTTGACCTTGAACCAGAGCTTGATGAAGGCCGGGTCGTCCAGGCGCTCCGGGCTCGGAGACGGGGCGTCCGCCTCCGTGAAGAGCTGCTGGAAGTCGGACACCACGGCGCCGAGGTCCTAAGGGGGGGGGGGGGGGGGGGGTTTACAATGAAGATGTGTGAGAGGTGAGTTCCTCCCAACTGTGGATTTATGAAACAAATAGTTTCACACTTCAAATGACACAAAGACGACCAACGATTATTAAACACTTTTTTCAGTCTTTTCAGGTCAACTCGCTCACCGATGTGAGCAGCTCCTGCATCAGTGAATTCAGACGCTGCGTCAGCTCCTCGATCAGCCTCGCGACCGTCTCCTCGGACATCGTCAGGTTGCTGTCGGCGGCACAGTGCATCACGTGGGCCACGTTCGCCACGGCGTCGGTCAGCTGGGGAAGAACCAGACGGGGGTCAGTCTTCAATCCTGAAGAGGATTCGTGGCTGGACAGCAGAAGGTCCCTCACCCCGCATTGGCTCTCATCGAGGGTGATGCTACAGATGTTCTGGACTTCGGAGGTGTCGTTCTGCATGGCGTCGTGGTCCAGGTAGCTGCACACAACGCGGGAGACAAACGCACATTCACTGGATTTCATGAACTGCTGTTGGTTATTTGGCCACTTTTCTGCACACGCGAGAGACGAAATGTATTGATTTACTGGATGCTGAGTTAATGAAAGTCACATCCGTTGGTATCAATTCATTGATATAATACGGTTTGATGAAACCCAGCCTTCTCATTGGTTGAGAGTGAGTCACGTTGGATTTTGCGCGACCGTTAGCTGACATTTTAGCTTTTAGCTCGATGGCGAAACCCCCTCGCAAATGATCCTCTTGAGGCAATGCCAGCTTTCGCAAACAGACAGTTAAGGTGGACGCCATGAGCGATGTGGGCCTAACAAACCTCTGAACTGTTACATCATTGGACCATAAAGTACAGCCTGTGGTATCATACTGCTTTACTAAACCCTAGGGTTCGGGTTAGGGTTAAGAGCTCGACTCACAACAGCTTGTGGAAGGCCAGCTTGATGTTTGGATGCATCAGGGCGCCGTCGCCCGGCAGGAACCTCCGTAACACCGGCACCACGGCGCGCTGGTACCAGGCCTCCACGTCGGTGAGGTCCACCCGCGGCGCCTCCGGGACCACGGAGGCGCTTGGCGGTCGGTACGCGTCGGCCAGCTCGGCCAGAGTCCAGTTGAGCAGGAACTGGGTCAGAGTGGTGCTTTTTATCTCCGCCGCCTGCCTCTGCAGGAACACAGCAGGTGGGGAGTTATTTCAGGTGTGTGCTGAATCATGTAGCCTGTGTGTGTGTGTGTGTGTGTGTGTGTGTGTGTGTGTGTTTACCTCTCGAGTGAAGGACACAAAGTGACGAACAAAGCTCCCAAGGGGTTTGGAAGCCGCCATGACGCCGCTTAGAATCTGCGTGCATATATATATATATTTTTTTTACCAAAACAGAGATTTTCCCCAGAAGTCCCGCAGACTTTTAGTTCACGCAGCATTACAAAAAAAACACATTATATCTTGTGTGACTGAAGCCTTAAAGTCAAAGATTAAAATAAAACCAATAGCTGTTCTAGATTCAGATCTCGCGCTACAACACCTTTTTGAGTTTGTTAAGCGGGGACGGTGGCGGGTGGGGTTCAGATGTGGGCCTTGGGAGGTAAGGAGCAGGGGTTCCGGGGTCGGTCCAGTTCTGGCCGGTTCCCCAGCCGAGGCCCCCGCCGGAGCCGGCGGTGGGAGGCGGGCCCCCGGCGAGCAGGCTGTGCAGGACCAGGCTCAGGGTGCCGTTGTCCAAGCCGCTGACCTCCGGCCTGAGCAGCAGCTCCGCCTTCTGCGCCGGAGACAGCAGGCCGAGAACCTCCAGCTACAGGGAGGGGGGGGGGGGGTCGAGTAAGGAGAGGAGGGGGGGGTTAAGACGACAAAGTAGAAGTGAGACAAACTCTCCGACCCGGCGACAGGAACTCACTCCGCTGAAGACCAGGTTGAGCGTCGCGAGGTCCTCCATCCGGGCCTCGGCCCTGAAGGCGCCGAAATTCTTCATCAGCCAATCCTCGCTGCTCTGCTGCGGGCTCACGCAGCCTACACGGAGGCACGCACACGGGTCAGCGGACGCGCACAGCGAGATGTGAGCAGATCAAAGGGTTTGAACGGGGGTCGGTTGAACTTTACCAGCTACTCCGTCCCGGGACAGAAAGGGGTACATGAAGAATGAGTAGATCCACTTCTGTCTGACTGGCTCCATCTCGGAGTAATGGAGGCTGAGCTCCCTCACCCTGAGGGGAAAGAGAGGGAGGAGGAGCTGAGGTGAGTCGTCGCCACAAAGGTCACGGAAGCGCCGACAGAGACTCGGAATGGACTTGGAAGACGTACACGGTCTGGTAGGTGGCGCAGCTGAAGTTCTTGGTGCTGAGGCAGGACAGGAAGTGCCTGGAGACGGACTTCAGCAGCGGCCTGATCTTGACCTCAAGCCACATCTGGACCAGCGCTTCGCTGTGGAGGGGGTCCGCCGCCGGGTTTAAAGCCAGCTCTCCCTCCAGGCTGAGGAGGGGCACTCCGTTCGCGCTGGACCTCTGGTGGCGTTGATGGAGAGAGAGAGAGAGAGAGAGAGATAGAGAGAGAGAGAGGAGAGTTTCATAGGGGGAGACAAACACCGCAGACGACCTGCAGGCGACCTGCGTGGAACCAGAAAGTTTACGGCGTGACCACGGCAACCGGAACGGCCCGGAGTTTCCAACCGCATTCCTCCCGTTGTGCGTCTGTCAAGAGCAACGTGCTCACACCCCGCCGATAGTTGTCTCGGGGGCCCGTACCATGAAGGCGTACACGTCCATCGCCCCCGCCAGCATTCCTCGCAGCCTCCTCACGTGGTCCGCGCCCGCGTCACGCGACGGCAATCCCACGCAGCGCAGGAAGCGAGAGGTCGGATCCGCCGGACCCTTTGGACGAGGGGAGAACGAGAGGGGGGGGGGAAGTGAGCCTAGGCAGGACACTAGAAAGCCACCGAGTCATGACATCACCGTTGACTGTGATCGGACAAATGAATTTTCCTTGATTTTACGCTACAGATTGCTGCCTGGATTCCACATGCTGTCACCTGTCATCCCAGGTGTAATCACTGCCAATCATTTGTCCGTCATCCATTGAGCCCCGCCCCCTCCTTTTCAAGGCCCTCTACGTCGTACACTCTTTCTCAGTGGTATTAATGACACATTGTCTGTACAGGTGCCATGTCAGGTTAAAGTATAACGATGAGCGCTCTCTTAAAGGCGCACACACGCGCGTCGACGCTGCGTGGGAGGTGATTTGCTCAGTTCCCAGTCATGATTCAGCATTCCTGGTCTGTTGGTATTCTTGGAATTGTCCTTGTTTTACATTCTGACATGGAACCGCCCCCGCCCCCCCCAGACTGAGTTCTTTTATAAGTTGCTGCCTTCCATTACTGGAAATTTGCCACCACACCCTCTTCAGTGAGTCTTCAGTCCTCAGTCTTCGGCAAACATTGGAACTTGTTATAAGATAAGTCGATAATTTTTTTTGTTTGTAAAATGATCATCAAAGGGCGGATACGTTTTAGGGGGGGTTCTTTTTTGATTGCCAGAATGATAAGAAAAAAAAATGCAGATCTAGTTTCGGATTTCTCCTTATTGTTTTTTTACGCTGTAAGAATATGGCACATCATCACTCACCTGAACACATCCTTCTGTTGTTGTACAGGTTTCATTCCTGTGAATTTCCAGCCACAGAGATGTTGAGTGACAAAGGATGACATAACAATTACAAACAGGGCGAGGTCCTTACAACAGAGGAAATATTTAATCTGCCACCGGTTTTGCAATAACAACAATGTTTGTGTTTGCGTTTTCCTTTTTTGATCTCACCTTTGTGCGACTGATGGCCCTGCAGAGCAACACAAAGTTCACTTTGTTAGAGCCCACATGTCCATTGAAAGGACTTAAACCAGATTGAAACAGGTTATTCCATCATGAGACATTTCATTTCATGGTGCTACTTCCTTATGTTATACAGTCTACACCTACTTATCTGATTAATTCTTGCCATTTCTAGTTTCTTCTAGATTACACCAATTCATCCAGTCAAATTACTCAATGTGTAATCAATAAATGGCTTCTGATTTTGACTCTGATGGGGTTTAAGCTCATTTATTAAAAAATTAAAGAATGGGCTTAGGAAGTTCTGAGGGGGCGGACCGATGGATGTGGATTTACATCCTCCGGTGGGCTTTGTACCGGTAAATACTGAATGAGATTATCTTTATCCCTTAAACTACAAGGCTGCTTTTGATGTGTCCAATAAAAGAGCAGAACCGACAAGTCCTTAAAGGAACACTTTACCCCCCCCTGAAGGATCATTCCAATATAATATTCTCATCTTTACCTTGGTTGTCATTTTTTTTAGCGAGGTCAATTCTTTAAAAAGTGTGCATTTGGCCGTATCTTGACAATAGATCCTGACACTTATAAACAAAAGGCTCTCACCTAAGCAGCTTCCCAGTAAGTAGACCAGTAGATACAGATAGCTTGCTGTCATGATGCGACGTGTCTCATGGGAGGAGAGGGCTTCGTGCTGGGATCCACTGGGGAGGTAATGAGAGAAAGCGGTTGACACAGTGAGCCACCAACAGGCTCTCAGGACCCACACGGGGACGGAAAAACAAATCTACTCCCCCCCCTTTCTGTTCTTTTTAAACACACACATCGAAAAAACACATTCTAATCGCCTCGAGTCAACGGAAAAATTCATGTTATGTCACTTTTTTTTCTTCCTTTTTTTAAAAAAGAAAATCCCCGGATAATCATATTTTCAAAAAGCAGATAATGGGTCTGAGGGGGTTTGATTAATCTGGTGGAAATGCAGCGTGAATCAGGGAGCGGCACTGAGAAAACAGCATCACGGTCCACTGTGTGTTAAAGAGCAAACAAAAGAAGCATCAGTGGAAAGAACACCCGAAACTCGACACCGTTTAACGTCCTATCAATGAAAAAGAAAAAAAAAAGAACAATGAGTGTAAAAAAAAGGATCTGTAAATGTCACCTGTAAAGTATTTGTTACTAATGACTCTAACGCCTATTTGTTGGAATGCATTGATGCATTGATGCAAGTATTCCAAGTATTGTTCTTTATTAATCTTTATTCAGCTTCTATTTCTTCCGTGGCACGTTTCAACCCCTTCACACTTTCAGCTATTCATTTCAAAGATAATAATTATTTCAAAATAAAAGCCTCAATGATTATCTATAGCACAGAATGAAGCTGTTTTGTTAAAATACGTATTGCTTTCAAATACTAGTAAAACTAGTAGTACTTCTACACCTGATACCGCTTCTACTATTACTAATACTCATACTAATAGTATTTCACCTGCTATTATACTATACTAAAAAGACTCGTACTAATACTACTAGTGGTACTAAAACGCTATCACTACCAGGAACACTGCAACTTGTAGTATTCCTACCTATAAAACTACTTTTACTATCAATACTATTATTTCTATTGCTATTATTACTACAACTACTACTCATGTTACTACAAATACTACTATGACTAATGATGATTACACTAGTACTACTACTAACACTATTACTTTTAGTTTTTCTACTGCTTTTAATCTAAAACTTACTTCTACAGCTACCACGAGTACCACAATTACAACTAGAACTAATACTACTACTTTCTACTACTTATATTAATACTCAGCTTTATTTTTCTTCCTTTATTTCTTTATTTTTTCAAATTCAAATTCAAATAAGCGTCTCCCATTTCTGTTTTTTTTTAGCAATTCTTTTAAGTTCATTTCAGCTCCTTCCATTTCTGTATTTTAAGCAACTTCCTGAAGTTAGATTCTGCTTTTAGCATCCCAACGCATTTTCAGCAGGAAATGCATTTTCTAATTCTCATCTTCATCCCCAGCTGCGTCACCGCAAAACGGCAAACAAACACGGCCAAATTGTTTATTCGCCAGTTAGGAGGACTTTGCATTGACTTTACATTGACTTTGCATTGACTTTGCATTTGACTTTCATTCTTAACCAGGAAGTTTATCCCGACCCAGAACCAAGTCCACGCATTCAAACCTGCTCTAAATAAACCAAACCGGACACGCGAGCTGTGATGCACGTTATGATGAACTGGTTCGCCGGCATTTAGCCTTTTAGACTCCTCTCCAACATCAGGTATCAGGAACATTTATCACCAAAATATGTCAGAAATACAAGGAATTTAACGGTTGGCGCCCTAACAGCAGACAGTTAGAGACAACATCGTGCAAAAAACCATCTCAGCGTTTTTTAAACGGCTGGATGAAATCCATTATAAAGGGTCCTAACTGGGTTTTTTTTTAGAACCCTGTAGACAGAGAACAATGTACTGTGGCACGTTACAATGACGAAGGTGACGTGCTGCTCGTGTAAAGCGAATCAATGTTTGCTCTCCTCGTCGCTCGGTCGTCCCCCACCGGCCGGTCCTCGCCTTTGTCTCTCGCTGTTTGTGTCCCGGGCCGATAACGAACAGCAAAGTAACCCTTTAAAGCGATAACAGCCGCCAAATGCTGCTCGATAAGTAGGTTTGAGGAGAGCGGTTTGACGGCCGTGAAATCAAAAAAGGTTATTCAAATAAAAGGCACTATAGAGGTGAGTGTGTGAGTGTGTGTGTGTGTGTGTGTGTGTGGAGGGGCATTAATCATTAACGACACATCACACACAGTTGTTTGGTGTAATGTTAATATAAAAAATATAATTTAACGTAGCTTTTTGATCCAAAATGAGATATGAGTCCACACTTGTGACTGTAAGAGTTCCCACGACGTATTAATACAAGTGCACACACACAGAGTCATGTTTTCAGGCCTTTTGGTAACACAACTTTGATTTTGGGGTTACCTTAAAGTCTTCCAGCCCAAATCCAAACCTTTAACCAAGTCTTGGATCGTGTTATGCGGATGTGCTTTTTGTCCCAACGAGCCCCCCCCCCCCAAATCGAGACCGAATTGTGTTCCCACCAGGTGGTTGAGACACACCCGTGCGTTCCTTCATGAAACTTTCACCCACTGATTCTTTCCTTCAGAGTCATTTATTGCAACACACACACACACACACACACACACACACACACACACACACGCAGATGAATAGTTGAACGTCAAGTGTTTGTTCAGGATCATTCCATGTTTATCTGGCACGTGAAAGACTAATATTGTTTCAAATATTTTATGTGACTAATTCACAATTTCCAAACCAAGAGCTTAGAGAAAGGAGTGTGAAAATGTTTGTGCAATAAGGCCGGTTAATGCACACACACACGCACACACGCACACACACACACACACACACACACCTTCCTTTTAGGTTTTTTTGAATTTGAATGATGCAAAGTGAAAATGATCATTGAACAGGCCACTGAAAGGATTGTCATTAACAAATCACCTGTGATGCACTATTCCTTTTTGTTGTTTATTGATATTAAAAGGGATGAAATGTTGCTAACTTTCACTTTGGTGAAAAGTACAAAAATGTATCAGACTTATTTTTTTTTCTGCCCCCGACATTAAGGTACAAACTATGCGAGATGTCAGGTGACATAATTTGGGGAGTAGTGATTGTCAATTCGTGCTTTATATTTTTATCTAATTTTCTATATCTTATTTTACTCTATTTTATTCTTATATTGCACCAATTCAGATTCCTCCGTGTGTAACATATGTTATAAACATAAATGGCTTCTTAGTCTGATTCTGACTTTGAGTATTTCCACTTATTCAAATATTTATTTGATAATTAGTTACTTTGTAAAGGATTTGACTGAATATGTTCCAGTGCTGTTGGGTAACTACAACGTCAAAATAAAAAGCAGCAGTGATCCTTATTTGTTTATAATCATATTTACCCTGAAAGCATTTCATATAAAGGTTACTTTTGCTCACATATTTCAGTACATTGTCATTTTAAGAGCAGGACTTTAGCTGGTAAAGGAACATTTTTTACAATTGTCTACTTGAAAGTGTAGGGTTTTTTTTTTTATTTCCACCTCAAAAAGTCATGAAAAAAGTAATACAATTTTAAATAATTCTTTCAGCGTGTCTTCTTCTTTACGCTAAAGTCACATTTGGAACTCTTTATCCGGCTCGCTCTGACCCCTTCTTGCTGAGGCAGTATTTATTATTTCCTACTGCTCATAAATGCCTTTTTGTTGAGCAGACACAACAAAAAGCAGCACGTGATCTACCTGCTCAACTGCATTCATCCACCGCTGTACGAGTCGCGCCCCCCCCCCCCCCCCCCAACCGCACCACAATCATTTTTATCTGCTCTACATAGAATGAATATCAGAAAATATGACTTTTTAAATAAGAAACCGTAGGATGGGATTCTTTCGAGTAGAAAGTTAGGAAACAAAATCAAAACCAGACTTCTTACCCGATGACTCGGCCGTAGCTGCAGGCGTTAAACTCGTTCTGCTCACTTGTGACACCTGAGACGCGACTGTGCTGCTGCTGCTGCTGCTGCGGTAAGGTGTGTTCTTAGTGACGATGACTCCTCTGCGCGGCACATGTGGGCACGACGAAGGACGGCCCCCCCCCCCCCGGCCTCGCTGCTATTGGTCCGCCGGTCTTAATTGTGTGTTACAATACGTAAACCACATTCTTTTCATGCGGTTTAAAGGTGGCATTGTCAAACTTCGATAAATGACTTTGCTTTTCCTTAGAAAGGAAAAAGCAAACCCACGATACCTCTGTGTCCTCTCGTCACACACTAGGCGAGTCGTGGTGTCACCTCGGGCCTAAAAGCTTAGATTCTGCTTCTGCGTTTTCAGAGGAACGCCAGGACACACAGACCCAAGAGACCCTAGAACTCGGGCTCCTGTCAGGTCCAATATGACGTAAAGTTTCGTATCTGCGTCTTTGTGGACATTATGTTGACAAATCAACAATCGTCAAAACGTCTAATCTAATCAATCTAATCTAATCTAATCAATGTTATCGGAATAGTTGTCGTGGTGACTTACGGGGCCACATTCTGCCACGGTAACACAACGGCAGCCGTGTCGAACTGTTTTTTTTTAATGATGAGGCATTAAACAAAGCAACAATTGGCATGATAGGAAATAATTTGTGATTTAGTGCCACAGTAGAATAAACAACGGGTTTAAAATAATGAAATAATGCTGAAGTAAAAGTAACCGGATTACTCATAAAATGAAAAATAAAGTTAAAACTACAGCAGGAACTCGCAGGTCACGCTGCTTTTATGTTTGCGTTCCCGGTGCGTTTTACCAGGTCGAAGCGCAAATAAATGAAGAAGCAGCCATTTAGGGTTAAAGTTGAATAAGAAAAAAATATAAAGAGTTAAAAATGCTGTGAGATTATTCGACTTGTCTAAAATGTGAGTCATAGGTTGAAGTGGGGATGTAAAAACATTTCCTTGTTTTAACACGAGCCAGACGAATGAATCATTTCTCCCACGAATATCCGATAATGGATGATTCAGAAAACTCAACGTCATGTCAAAAATGTCACAATATTAATTATTATTATTACCAGTATTTTGGTCACTCTTTTCTTTGGTCACTCTGAAGCGGTTCCAGTCAGCATCACTGTGTCTAACTGCGGACATTAAGTAATGGGTTTAACACACCGAAGCAGACCTTTTTTTTTCTCCTGCAAATCCTGCAAACATTGGTACGAAGCTCCAGTGACGGAGGAGCAGAGGATGGACTCGATGATGGCCGTGTAGCAGTGCACCATCATTGTCTTGGGCAGGTTGAATAGGAAGAACAACCTCTGGTACCTTCAAAAAGATGAGTATAAATATATAATGTATAATTGTGCAGTCCCCCCGAGAATGCGGTGGCAAATGCAGATACTTGATGAAAGTACAAGTAAGTCTATTTTTTCATTCCGTTAATAATTTTGGTGGATTTGATAATCAATCAACTTGACAGTTTGAATCTGACAGAAGGAGAAATGATGGATTCCTCCGCAGGGGGCGCTGTCCGCCCCGTGGCGCTCGATCCCGCTTCTGGTTATTTTTCCCACGAAGAAGAAAACGCACTCAAATCCTGTTTGACCCAAACTGACGCCTCCCGACCTACGAACCGAAAACACCGTACGCATGATTTTTAAATCATGCCGTCATTAAAGTGCGCCTCGCTGTAAACTCTCGCCAAAGTTTTTTTTTTTTTTTTAGGGAGGTGGAATGCTAACCGCCGAGCTAACGTTAGCATGCTGCTCTGGAGACGTTTGTGGAGGCGGTCGGCGGGCAGGAAGCGGCAGCCGGTCGAACCCCAGCTGAACGTCACGAGGCGCTGCTCGTCGGTTCGGGGGGAGGTTCGGGTCAGGTTCGCACCCAGTCCGACAGGTAAGGGCCACCCGCACCCGAAGGCGTCACTGGCCAGGTGACGTTAGCTAACGTTGTGGCATCCACGTCGAAGATCAGAGATGATCGCTGAGCTTCTCGGTGTCCTTCAGGTCAGAGTGAAGGTTGTAAGGACGCTGTGCTTCACTTTTAAAGTCCTGCATTCACAAGCACTATTAAAAATAAAAACTATGAGTACCAAAACAAACGTGGTGCGGAATCGCTCATTTCAGAATTATTAATGCTAAATTACTGGATTATAGTTTTTGTAAAAGCTTATAGCTAAAATAGCATGTCATACCTTATCAGATTAAATACCTGTCATTTAAATGTTTAGCCAATTTTCCGCCGGATTTAATTTAAATTCTTAGATTTATTGGAAATGTTGTAAAATATTTTTTTATTTAATTTTTTTACATTATTCTGTCATGCAGGTTTTTTACACCTCGGGGGCCTCCGAACTGCTCTCTACAATTACATCTTTGCCAAGAAGTATGGCGGCTCGTTCATCCTGCGCCTGGAGGACACCGACCAGAGCCGCCTGGTTCCTGGCGCCGCGGAGTCCATCGAGGACATGCTGGAGTGGGCCGGTAGGAAAAGCCGCTCTGAAGTCCCACGTGGTCCATCCGGGGAGGGGGGGGATTGGTTCGAGGGTTCTCTCCGGTCAGCACACTCATTCCTGGGATTTCACACGCGCTCGCTTTCACCTCCCAGGCGTACCTCCAGACGAGAGCCCCCGGCGAGGCGGGCCGGTCGGTCCGTACCTGCAGTCCCAGAGACTGGACCTCTACGGTCGGACGGCCCGGCAGCTGGTCGAGAGCGGCCGCGCCTACTACTGTTTCTGCAGCTCCCAGAGACTCGACCTGCTGAAAAAGGAGGCCTTAAGGACGGGGCAGACGCCGAGGTGGACTGAATGAACAAATGCACGCCCGATTTATGGGTTTCGCCTCATGATATGCGAGGAGATTACATGCAGCCTGTACTTTCCCTCCTTCCCAGGTATGATAACCGCTGTCGTCACCTTCAGGCCGGGCAGGTCCAGGAGAAGCTGGCTCAAGCAGTGCCGCATGTCATCAGGTTTCGACTGGACGCCGGGGTCGAGCCTTTTCGGGATCTGATCTTTGGCCGTAGTCATCACGAGGTGGCCGAGGTCAGATTTGTAGGATTTCAGTCTTGTTCACACTAAATTATGGCAGATGGTCACTCATCATTTAATTCACTCACTCACTTCCTCTGAATCCAAGATGATGATGCAAACGTTCTAGAAAAATGGCAAAGTCAAATTCATTAAGCCATACATCAAGAAATGTATATACTAATGCTGCCAGTGTTATCTAAATGTGTGTAAAGAGTGTAGAGCTGCTGTAGTTATTACCTTTGTTCTCCTATTTTGTAGGTGGAGGGTGACCCTGTAGTGATGAAAGCAGATGGTTTCCCCACCTATCACCTCGCCAACGTCGTAGATGATCACTACATGAGAATCAGCCACGTGCTGCGGGGGTCCGAGTGGCTCATCTCCACCTCCAAGCACCTCCTCATGTACCGGGCTCTCGGGTGGCAGCCGCCCACCTTCGGACATCTGCCGCTCCTGATGAACAAAGACGGCACCAAGCTGTCCAAGAGGCAGGGGGACATTTTCATTCAAAGCTTCCGGAGAGACGGAGTCCTGCCCGAGGCCCTGCTGGACATCACAACCCACTGTGGCTCTGGATTCAACAGTGAGTTTTGTGTATGACGCGTTATTTAATGATTACATGCATCTAAAATGGCTTGTGTTGCTTCACAGCCAATCAAATTGGACGGAAGATGGACCAACTGATGGCCGAGTTCAATCCGTCAAAGATCACAACTCATTCTGCTCTGTTGGACCTGGAAAAACTACCGGAGTTCAACCGGTTATTTGGAACTCTTTGTCACTCTTGTACATAGTCCTGTTTATTATGACAGCAACCGTGGGAAACGAGACGCCCGTCTATTTATTTTACATCTTACATTCCGTGCCGTAAATCAAAGTGCGTAACCGCCCTGTGGCGTAAATACAGCTACCTGTATGTACGGGTGAACCTTGAAGAATTAGAATATCGTGCAAAAGCTCATTACTTTCAGGAATTCAAGACAAAAGGTGAAACTAATATATTATATAGACTCATTACAAGCAAAGTGAGATATTTTAAGCCTTTTATTTGATATAATTTTGATGATAAATGCTTATCACCTTTTAAGTTGAATTACTGAAAGTAATGAGCTTTTGCACGATATTGTAATTTTTCGAGTTTCACCTGTATATTATAATCGGGTTCTGTGAACTTCTACTTCTTTCTGGTTACTTCTTAGTGACTTCCCTTGTTTTGTTATCTCTTAAAAGATGTTAAGTTAAGGAAGTTACTGGCAAGAATGGCTCTTCCACAATACCCCCCCCCCCTTGAAACCAGAAATTGTTGTTTTTAAGGTTTAGTTTTCAATTTTAATGCTAAAATAAGATAATCGGCTGCTGGCTGTTTTTTTATGGATTGGCTCTCTCATTGGGACCTTTAGCAGGATTGCGTATTTTTAAACAGTGATTGTCGATTTATCAGTAAACTCTTGATTTGTGGCAGAATTCACCTGCGGCACCGCATCGAAGACGAGGAGCAGTGTCAGCTGTTGGTAGCGGACCTGCAGGGACGGATCCAGCAGGCCCGCCCGGCGGAGGTCCGGGACGAGCGGGTGCTACACGAGGACTACATCAGGCGGGTGCTGCACCTCCGTAAGGTGACCACGACAGCGCGCTCGCAAACGTTCATTCAAACCATGTTACTGCGTCTCCTGCGATAATGTTTTTTTTTTTTTTTTGACACACTAAACGCCAGATGCTTCACGTTTGTCGAGGTGTGACTGTGACAACTCTGAAGCATTGAACACGATACCCGCCTCTCTCCACTGTATGTTTAGCGTGATGCATGTGCCGCCTGTGTTTGTCCTCTTGGTTGGGATTGTTTGTTCATTTTCAGTTCAGCACAAAAAAGCAAACATGGGAGGACTTGGAGGGGGCTTAGATTGTTTGCCAAGATAATCTGATTGTGTAACTAATAGGTTTTAGTTTTCCTCAGACTTTCTATTCCGTGTCTCTTACTGCACGTGACACAACGTGGCTTCTGATCTCATTTCTCAACACTGCCCGTTTGTCTCTCGCTGCAATAGTGAAACCGTCCCCTTCCCCTTCACCACAGGGCCACATATCCTCCCTGAAGGAGCTGCTGAGCCCCGCCTACTCTTACCTGTGGGTCCGTCCTTCCGTCTCCAGCCAGCAGGTGGCAGCGCTCACCTCAGAGGCCCAGCACATTGCTTCATTAGTCCTCAAGTACGTCGTCGTCATCATAAACGTGTCCCGAGGCGTGCAGGGCTGTGAAGGTGTCTCGTGGGTTGGTGCGTTGCAGGCTGATGGCGGAGCGGGACGGCGAGCTGGCAGTGGACGGCCTCGGTAAAGACCTGAAGGCGCTGGCTAAGCAGGCCGGAGACACCAAGTACGGAGACGTGATGAAGCTGCTGCGTCTGGCTCTGAGTGGCCTGCAGGTACGGCTTGGTGGTGGTGACCCTTGCGTTAGTTTTACTCCATTCCCGGGGTAAAAAAAAACAGCTCAAATATCTCACTGAACACAACGTGTGAATATCATAAAGGTTTGTTTCCTGCACAGCTTTTTTTGGACAATAATCCAAATTACAAAGGAAAAAAAAAATCCCATTAAAGAAACCAGTACACCCTGAAAAAGTTGTTTGCTTGGTTGTGTTGCATTGTGGGTAATGTATGCTCTTGGTTTTGATGTGGGATGAAAAATGCAATATCTCTTATCTTTTTCATAGCTGTTGTTTTTTTGGACTTTGAGGGCAACTTTTAACCAATTTTAGCTTTTCCAAAATGGCACATTTTAGACAAACTGTTTACACTGCAAAAGTCCTAAAAGTCTATTTATTTCTGTGCACGGCGCAACGAAGCTTGACTCTTAAAATGGCATGTTTGAAAATGACAGTGACGACTAAAGCCTCACGGTGCAAAGAGGAAGCTCACTGATCGCTTTCATCCGTAACGTCTCCCCTCTGAACCCGCAGCAGGGGCCCGGCGTGGCCGAGATGATGGTGTCCCTGGGGCCCGCCGAGGTCCGCCATCGAGTCCAGAAGCTCTCGCTGCTTTCAGAGGCCGGTTGAGGACCTCGGTTGGAGACGCGTGGAGGGACGGGCCGAGTCGAGCACGATTCAGCCGACGCAACGAGGGAAACGTCTGACGAGGACGGAGCTCCAGGGATACAAGTTTATTTGAACAATGCTTGGATTGTTAGGAATGTTTTTATAAAAGAAATGAAAGTGATTGTTCACGTCTGCTGGTTTCTGTTCGGTTCTGGACCAGGTGACACAGGCGGTTGAGGACGGGAAGTACCCGTATTTTTATGCAACTTTTAACCAACGGAATTATTTTTCCAAGAAGTCAACGCTATAATATTAAACAAAGTAAATTATTTTTAAGGCCTTATTGTGGTTTATTCACTGTTTTTCAGATAATTTCAGTTGTGAGAAGATTTATTTTTTAGGATATTACATCCAAAACTACACAAAAGCCTCCAAAGTACTTTAAAACTAGCTCCACATAAACCAGGTACTTGTGTCTGAAATGAAATGTGAAGAACTCATGAATTCAGTGCTGAAACATTAAGAACTTTCTAGTTCATCTGCTCGGTCCACCTTGTTATGGTGTCACGTGCTTTCATCCTCATACTAGTACTCGAGTGAAGGAAAACGTAACCACCGAAGCACAACTTGTCAGTAAGTAGTACTTTTACAGCGGATGTAACGGCTCTACTCCCCCCTCACGTAAAATATTCAACTACAAGTAACCTCGAGTCTGACTGAACTCCAGAAGCTCGAGCGGAGTAAAATGCTCTGAAGTAGAAGTAAGTCTGTTTGATTTGTAGAAACGTCCACCTCCTCCTGGTGGGGGGGGGGGGGGGGGGGGGGTGATTGGTTTATATGGTCGGCGTGTGACTGGGCGTGTGCGTGTCACATGTCACCCCCCTCTCCGTCCCCTCCGTCCCCTAAAGAGACGCTCTCTGCTCGGGTGCCAAACTTCTCTGAACCCGCAGGAGACGGCGTGATGGCGACCGCGGAGGCAACGTTACAGTCCTGGCTCAGTAAGAGGACGCCCTTTGTTTGTTTGTTTGTTTATTTGTTTGTTTGTTGTAGTTTTATTCCGGTAAACGCGCTCTCATCGCGTGCGATTCTGAGCCAACGTTTACAGCTCGTCGGGTTTGACGTCATCGCGGCGCTAACTGTTCGGGTTTGTGATTAAGTTAAAGTGTTTAAAAAATATATATATTTATTCAAACTTTTCTCAAAATAAGTTTAGTTTGCGCGCAGGTAGACGGTTTGAACAGGAAGTCCGCGTGTTGTGTCTGCGCCGCCGTGCACGCGCGATGTGCCGGAGCGCTCGTGAACGCGCTTCAGTTGTTGACTAAAATGTTGCTGATATTCTGGCCTTAAAGTCCCTTCAGGTTACTTTTTTATTATTAATTCTCAAACAATGCAACATCTAAATCTTTAATGTAAATAAAGCTCCATTGGATGGATAAATGAAGGGATGAGTCCCGTATTTAATCTGTAGTGTCTCTGGAGAATAACTTCTATACAACTACATGCGCGTGACAGTAGTATTGATTCCCTTTTTTTTTTCTTTTTTCTGTGTGGATCTGTTCTTTCATTTTCATTTCCTCATTAGCTGGTTTGTCATGAGTATTTGATTCATTTTAGGCCCCCGGTGGCAATGTGTCTTTGTGTGTTGCAGACCAGGCCACGGACCCCAACAACCAGGAGGACCGGTGGGACTGCATCCAGGGCTTCTACCAGCTCGTGGACCGGGAGCCCGACGGGTAAAACCATCACCTCGCCGCACGGCTTCTTTTACTTACTTTATTTCCGAGGTGTTTTTTGTTTTCCTCGGATCACCCTCTGAGCAGAGGTTTTCGGGGGGGGGGGGGAAGACTGCATTGCGTCCGGGGGTCGCTTGTGGCATTTGAGGAAAGAGTTTCTTCACATCCTTGTTGCAGAAACGGGTTTCTAAGTTACACCATCGTGCAAAGAGGATCACCGCAGCACCTTTTTCCTCTTTGTCTCTTATCTTCACTGTTAACGTGCTATGACGTCTTAATTCACGGTTTTTCGCGCTTTGATTGAAGCATTTCTGCAAGTTGAAGCTTAATAAATAGTACTTCTTTAAATGTCTGTATTGCAATGTTCCTTGGTGCACTTCATCTGAATGTAGATGTATTATTTGTACTTTCAGGCCGCAGGCAGCCATTCGTCTTCTTGCCCATAAAATCCAGTCCCCCCAGCAGAGAGAGGCTCTGCAGGCCCTGACTGTAAGTCATCGCACCCTCTAGTGACACACCTGTAGAAGGAAACAAGCCCTGTTGGCTTTTTTAATGTGAACGATGCATCAAGCGAGATCGGCAGAGACGCGTCTTCGTCCCCGGCGCTGTGTTCTGACTTGGTTCTCTCCAGGTTCTCGAGGCGTGCATGAACAACTGCGGGAAGAGGTTCCACGGCGAGGCCGCCAAGTTCCGCTTCCTCAACGAGCTTCTTAAACTCTTAACGCCGAAGGTTAGCGAAGGGATTGGTTGTTTGGGCTGAAGACTGAATCGTCTCTCACAAAATACCATTCTGACTTTACTCGCAGTGTTTAGGTTTCATTGATTCCTATGAATGATATGCTGTTATAATAATTAAAAATCTAGAGCAAGACACAATCAATGGACTCTACTCCATTTATTAGGTAAATTTCATGCAAATTAGTCAATGAGCTCTTTATCATGTACTACGTTATGAAATAAATACACATTTATATATATATATTTATATACATATACCTGGTGGATCTTTTGTGAGCAGTACTTTGGCGCGTGGACGCCTCAGAAAGTGAAGGACAGAGTGACCGAGGTCCTCTACGGCTGGACTCTTTGGCTAAAGGACGAACCCAAGATTCAGGAGGCCTACAACATGCTGAAGAAACAAGGTGTGTGTGTGTGTGTGTGTGTGTTGCATCCACACACACCTGAACCCCCCTGAGTAACACCACATTCTCTTTGTCCTTTCAGGTCTTGTTACGAAAGATCCCAAACTGCCAGACGCCGTTATAATGGCGCCTCCGACGCAAAGAACCGCAGACTCTGTTTTCGACCGGGAGGACAAGGCCGCCGTGAGTGTGTGTGTGTGTGTGTGTGTGTGTGTGTGTGTGTGTGTGTGTGTGTGTGTGTGTGTGTGTGTGTGCGCTCGACGTCCGCTGACGTTTCCTCCTGATGAAATGGGTTTCGTTGTCTCTCATCAGCTGTTGGCCAGATTGCTGAAAAGCGCTCGTCCCGAGGACCTGGAAGCAGCCAACAGGCTCATCAAAAGCACAATCAGAGAGGTGAGCGGCGCTGGAGGGGCCCGCGTTTTGCACGTAGCCGCTAATCTACGCGTCATCAGTGTGGCATCAATGTGTGTGTGTGTGTGTGTTTCAGGAGCAGGAGAAGGCAGAGAAAGTGTCCAAGCGCGAATCGACCCTGGAGGAGGTGGAGAGCAGCACCAAGCGGCTCAGGGAGCTCCTGGACCGGCACGCGGCCTCCGGGGCCCCGTTCCACCCGGGCGACGAGGCGAAGGTGTGTTTGAACCACGTCACGCGTGGGAATTAAGACGCTGGTCTCTCCCTTTCATGGAGAGCTCCTCATGGCTAAATAGAAAGTCTGCTTCACACCCAGAGCAGAACAGTAACCCCCCCCCCCCCCCCCCCCTGCAGGCCTTGTACGAGCGCTGTGATGGGCTGAGGCCCAGCTTGTTCCGCCTGGCCAGCGACACGATGGAGGACGACGAAGCTCTGGCGCAGATCCTGTCGGCTAACGACGAGCTAACGCTAGTCGTGAGCAGCTACAAGGAGCGAGTGGGGAGGGGGGGCTGTGACAGGAGGACAAGTGCCGAGGAAACGGAGGGCGAAGGTCTCGGTAAGGGCCTGGTTTTGTTGTGTGTTTGTGCGTTTGTCTGCGCTCCGTGTGGCTCGTACTTGTTTCTCTTTTTTTAATTTTTTTTATCGCTCCTCCAGCTCCAAAGAGTCCCACGGAGATCAAAAGCTACCACCTCATCGACCTGTCGGCTCTGGACTCCCCGCAGACGCACAGGAAGGCCGATTCGCCGGCGTCCTCCGGGTCCCCTTCGCCGCCGCTTTCCTCCCTGCTGGAAAGCACCTTCCGCTCGGCAGGTGAACCGGACCGGAACGAAGCAGGTGGGCCGGCGCTCGCACCGATCTCCACCTCCCTCTCGCCGGGACGACGACTCCCAACGCGATGATGTTCTGTCCTGTGATTACAGGGTTGGACCACCTGGCCTACAAACGGACCCCGGAGACGGCGAGTTCGTATTATGAGGAACTTCTGCAGGTTGGAGCTTGGAAGTTTACACACAAGCGTTTGTTTGTTTTTATTCTTAAGTGTTTTAACACAGTTTTATCTTCTCTCGTCAGTTTAATGGAGCGATTCAGATGCAGCATGCTGAGCAGAACAGAGGCGGCGGCGTGGTGCTGAGAGCCCGCGGATGTGGCGCTGCTTCGTCCAACGGGACGAGCCTTTGGTAACTCGGACGAAAGAAGATCAGAAGAATCCTATTTACAAACAAGCCCATTAACTTACTGGATAAAGTGATCCAGCTTTCATCAGTATACAAGGCTCACATTCCTCTCAATTCGTGTTTCATTCAGTTTGCTGATTCTTATTTAAAACATTTTAAAATCCCACGCTGTACTCCCTGGTGAAGTTCAGATCGATCCCTATCAGGGAAAATTCTTTTTAAAAATTCCAAAATGACCTTTTCTTCCCTCGCAGTCGTCAATTTACCGCAGATCCGGGATCACCGCCCAAGTCGCACAAACCACTCGGTGAAAGGTCAGAGGAGAGCTCACTGACCCCAGACCTCCTGAAAAACATCGTCGTTCCCATAGAAACCATCAAGTCCGGTAGGTTTTATTTTGAAAGGAACACCTGGCTGGACTTGGTGCTTCCTCTGCCACACGTCTGGTTTCTCTTTCCTTTGGCGTCAGGAAACTTCGAGCCGATCACCGTGTACGATCACGGCGGCGTCCACGTCTCGCTGCATTTCGCCCGGGACCCCCCGCCGGGCCGCCCCCGCGTCGCCGTGGTCGTCCTCTCCGCGGTCAACACGTCCGCCCTCCAGGTCAAAGACTTCCTGTTCCAAGCCGCTGTTCCAAAGGTACGTCCGTGGAGTATTGCTGCTTCCAAGTGGAGACGCCTGTAAGACTCCTTCCACTCGGCTCTTTTCTTTTACATTTCATTCACATTCCCCCCCCCCCCCTCAATGATTCAACGATTTACTGTGTTTCCCCTTGAATGCCCTGCAGACCATGTCGGTGAAACTTCAGCCTGCCTCGGGGACGGACCTCGCTGCGTACAACCCTCTGCTGCCCCCCCCGGCCGTCTCCCAGGTCCTCCTGTTGTCCAATCCACGCAACGTGAGTTGGTGCAGCTTGTGTTCTGCTGTTGTTTTGGCATCGGCGGAGGTTCAGGTCCTTTTATTTAGAATTATCAGTACTACATTAATACAATTGCAGGTCAAAATATAAACTAAAATACCACCAAAAGTAAGTATTTGTAATTGTGAAGTGTAAAAATATACATTATCGATGTATGAGCACGTCTCTCGTGTTCTTTCCCGTCAGCGGAGGCTGCGTCTCCGCTACAAGCTGACGCTGACGCATGGAGGCCGGCAGCTGATCGAGAGCGGAGACGTGGACAACTTTCCCGACTGGACCTCTTTGGTCGGGCCTCCGGACGACGGCTCGGACTGAGCAATTAACTTTTTACCCCGAAAACCATGGATCCCGAAAAGCAGAGGATCAAGGGTTAAAAACAAACAAAAATCCAAGCAGTGTTCTCTTAAATGTAAGATGATGTGTTTTCCTGACCTCACGAAGCGTTTATTACTCTTAGAAAGTGAGTAAACTCTACATCGCATGTTAAAGGTCAACTGCCGACGATGGTATTTACAAAAGGTATTTATTTGCTCTTTGAGCATTTGTGACGTAAACAATTGCAGAGCCTTAAGATGTGATGTTTTTAATTATGTATTTATGTTAAGAATGAGGTTTTTGTATTTGAACGTTGTATTTGCTACATTTGACAGCATGATGAATGAAAACGTAATGACATCACTGACGTCCGGTTTTATTCAAGTCGCGTTTTTAAACAGCGCGATTTGAAGCTCGAGCAAACGGGGGGGAACGTTGATGTTGCTTCTTCTCTACGATTTAGAAAAATAAATATTGTCAAAAAACATTTCGCACAAACAAATCAGGAAACACTTCTGACATAAATAAACTTGCCAATAATACGCAAAACAGGCAAAAACAGCAATTATTGCAGGACAAATTTCATTAAGTGACGTAATAAAGTTTGAGAACAATTAAGATGTTCATCATCTCTTAACTGTCACATGGTTAAACTTCTAAAAGTCTTGAAGCCGACGTGAATGTTTCTTTAACCATCTGTCAGTTCATGTGCCACAAATAAATAAACACAAACTGTAACACAGTGCGCATCAAAGCTCGTATTCAGTCCCACCACATGGTCCAAATTCAAATAAATGATAAAGGTATTCATGAAATCTAATTATGCGCAAAATAAAAAAATATATATCATTACATAAGCAACTGTATAGTTCTTTGAAAAATAATGCCATAGAAGTTTAAAAAGTGAAAATAGCTTTTTACCTTTATTTTGACTAATGTTTGCTTTTAACTAGGGCCGGGACTTTAGCGCGTTAATTACGATTAATTAATTACAATGTGAATTAAGATTAATTACACAAAAAATAACACATTAAACATTTTTTACGCATTTTTACACTTATTTTTTGCAAGGAATTCACATCGAGCCTCAAGTATCACCTCAACGCAAAACAATTAGCAGCTAGCGTGGACGTTAGCCCGACCCGAGTACAAGAAACAAAAATAAAAATCCATGTGAAAAAAATTACTTCTCACTGTTCTCAGGTCAAATATTTATGCAATTAAAATGCGATTAATTTTGATTAATTAATTACAAAGCCTCTAATTAGATTAATATTTTTAATCGAGTCCCGGCCCTAATAATATATATTATATATATATTGACCTTACATATATTTTTTTATAATAATTTTTTACCTATTATTTAAAAAAAATATTTTCTTTTTTGACCCTACATATTTTGACTTTTTTCACAATATTTTTTTTCCCATGACATGACTGGAATGATCTTAGATGGAGCAACCTACACGTCCCTGTCACTAATGCCAAATGCCCCAGATTTCTGTACTTTAAACCTTATCTGGGTTCAACCCTCAAGGGACATGGTGGCTCTTCCTAAATCCTTTTTTAGTTTTGGGTAACTGACATTTATAAAAAATCATAATGGGATATTGCCCCAGAGACAGATTGGTGCATCTTGGAGGATCCTGGTAAAGGCACAAGTGAGTTGACTTTGAATGTAACAGAGAATTGGAGGGTGGGTGCACTAAAAATGGCAAACAAATCTACACCCTGTGCCAGACTGTCAGTTTAAGGTTGTCCACAGGATGCCCTGAAGTAGACAAACATGTGATTGTCTTGAAAAATGCCCTCAGAGGCTGTAATAAGTTTCATGTCAGTGTGACCACTGAATGAGACACATCTGCTCATCTTTACTGACTCATCCGGCCTTCTCTCCCGTCAAAAAGGTGGAACCCTATAGGCTACGTAGCATGGCTAACAAGTGCTAAAAGCAAAGCAATTTACATCAAATTTAGTCAATTCATCATCATTCAAAAGATTCTTCATCATTCTTGACAATGCCATCATAACTCAAGGGAACACACCTTGTGTTTCTGCATAACCCCCAGGGTTCACTTCTCTGAAACAACCAGTGGGGACAATGCCCCCACAACTACCTCCGCGGTAGTGCGCTCAAGACTTGGCAGGAGCAGGATTTGAACCCACTGGCGGCGCTTACAGAGGCTTTCGGCTCCTTCTTGCACCCCTACACTACCAGTCCTGGTCACATTTAGCCAACTTTGATTCTCCTATTTAACCTTGCGCATGTGAGTTAAACTTTAAAACTCTCTTAAATGCTATTTCCACATCTGGGCTTGAACCCACAACCTTCAGGTGCGGCCAGGCAGTGCAGGCTTGTGGCAGCAGCTCTTCCGATGTGCTACTTCACCACACACTAACTAACCCTTTGTTTGTTGTATTTAACCTTGAGATTGCTACTCAAACCTGAAGTAAAGCCAAAGGCTCAAACCCAAGACTGGGCTTGAACCCACAACCTTCAAGTGCAGTGCAGGCTTGTGGCAGCAGCTCTTCCGATGTGCTACTTCACCACACACTAACCTACCCTTTGTTTCTCGTATTTAACCTTGAGACTGCTACTCAAACCTCAAAACTCTTTCAAAGCAGAAGTGATGTCTGCATGAACCCACAACCTCAGACAGCAGGTTGGAGCCTGCAGCCCTTCAGTTGTTCCCTTGTGCTATTCAAGCACATGCCTCATTGTGTCCGTTTCTCATATTAGACCTTGGGATTGTTTACTAAACCTCAAAACTGTTTCATAGTTTACAGTTTGAAGCCCTGACTGCAACCAAACCCTCCATCTGAGAGAGCAGGTTTGAACTGAGGATCCTCCACACTTCAGCCTTCCTGCTATCTCCCTGCACTGTTCCACCACACACCTGTTGATGCTTTTGAATCCAACCTCAATTCTCATAGATTCTCAGTCTGGAATCCACAACACAACACACTTGTCTGCTGGAATTGGTTGAACAAAAATAAATATCCATGTGAAAAAAATTACTTCTCACTGTTCTCAGGTCAAATATTTATGCAATTAAAATGTGATTCATTTCGATTAATTAATTACAAAGCCTCTAATTAATTAGATTAATATTTTTAATCGAGTCCCGGCCCTACTTTTAACATGTACTATAACTTTTCTTTCAATGTAAAATCCTTAAAAATAAATATTTGAGAAATTGTAGAAAAAGAATTACAGTTTTTTAAAATCCCTTTTTAAAAAAAAAACATTTTTCGTAATTTCGCCCAAAAAAAACCATCCATCAGCTTCATCGATCATATTTATTATATGACATCGGGAGATTAAAATACATGTTTATTATGTACACATATGAAACAGGGGGATTAGATAAAGTGCCAAATTACATTTTTACAAAAACGAAAGAAAAGAAGAAAAAAAAGGGGGGGGGGGAAGGTTTGTGGAAGACCGTCACACGCATCATGTACCCGTGACCCCAAAGGTCACCGCTTGGAGGAAGGCCGAGTTGCTCGGTGCTGGTTTAGTTTGGCACAATTCACCCGGGAATCAGAGTCGGGTCCCGGTGGCGGTGAAACCGTTTCGGGGGGGTTTGGGGCGTTTCTTTCAAAAACATCAACAGACACGGAGACACGCGGCGGGTCGGCCTTCAGGGCGCCGCCTCGTTTTAAGGTCAGTACGTGAGGAGGTCAAACTGTTCCCAGACCAGCGCCCAAAGTTCTTCTCAGCATCCTGTCAACAAGTGGAACGCTTTTGTAATAAATATAAGACGACAGACATTTTCCAGACTTTTTTTTTTTTTCTCTTTTCTGACAAACAGGAAGTTGACATTTTTTATTTTTTTTTCTAAACAGCCGTAGGTTGTTGAGATCTTAATAAACAAGACAGTGAAAGCGAGATGGCGCTTCTTTTATCCCCCGTTTTTCATCCGCCGCGGCAGTGATGGACGCACAGACGCTCGGTGGCGAAGACGCTAAAAGTCTCTCTTTTCGCCGCCGGCCGGTCGGTCGGGAAGACGTCGTCTCCTTGCTGTCCCTCCGTCAACTTGTCCCTCTTGTCCCTCTCGTCTCTGGCGTCTGCAAGGGAGCCTTCGGGGCGAGAGGCGAGGACCGGAGCTGCGAAGCCCTTTTTCGTCGCCTCTTTCAGGCGCCGTTTCCATACTTTTAAAAGCCTCTCGTTAGCCTTTGTTCTCCGGGGTCAGGAAGGTTACGCCCAACTAACATGCCTCTTCATCCTCTTCCTCCTCTTCCTCGTCTCCAGCTTCTTCCTCAACAGGCGCCTCCTCGTCTTCTTCTACTTCTTCCAACTCTCCCTTTTCCTCTTCGACATGTTCTGGTTCTCCGACTTCCTCCTCGGCTTCCTCCCCCATCTCGTCCGTCTCACCCTCTTCTGGTTGTAGGTTCTCCTCAGTATTTGCTACCGCCTCTTCATCTTCTCCTCCTCCTTCCTCCTTCCTTCCCTCCTCGTTTTCCTCCTCTTCTGCCTCCCCGTTTTCGATTTCCTCTTCGCCTTCTAATTCTCCGTCTACCTTTTCCAAAGCTTCTGCATCCTTGTCTTCCACTTCTCCTTCTGGCTGTTGATCTCCTTCCTGATGTTGCGCACTCTCTTCCTCCTCTTCTTTAGTCTCCTCTTCCTCCGCTGCATCGTTCACTTCATCGGCCTTTTCTTCAAGGTCTTCTTCTACTTGATCCTCCCCATGTTCCTCCTCCTCCTCCTCCTCCTCTTCTTTTTCCTCTCGTTCACCAGACTCCTCCTCCTCTGCGTTCTCCTCTTCCTCAACTTTTTCCTCTCCTCCACCAGTCGCTTCCTCCTCCTCTGCAATTTCCTTCTCCTCGACTTCCTCCTCACCTTCACCGGTCTCCTCCTTCTCCGCATTCTCCTCCTCTTCTCCTTCTTCTTTTTCCTCTCCTCCACCAGTCTCTTCCTCCTCCTCCTCCTCCTCCTCCTCCTCCTCCCTATCACCATTCTCCTCCTCTGCGTTCTTCTTATCTTCCTCTTTTTCACCGGTCTCCTCCCCCTCCCCCTCCTCCTCCTCATCCTCTCGGACTCCGTTATGTCCGCCGTTATGATTCTCCTCGTCCTCCTCGTCCTCCTCGTCCTCCTCCCCCCCGTCACGGTGCAGGTGGGTGTGGTTGTTGTGCTCCAGGTCCTCCAGGGTGAGTTCGAACTGGAAGCGGTCGTGCTGCAGGTGTCTGTCCGGGGGAGGGGAGGGGGACTGGGGCATGGTGCTCAGGTACCACTCCCTGTTCTCCTCCAGCGTGTCCAGCAGCTCCTGGGCGTCCGGGTGCACCAGGTCGGCCCACGTCTCCCACAGCGGGTGGACGATGTAGTCGATGAAACCCACCTGGGGGGGGGGGGGGGTAAAGAATCACACCCGAGGTGTTATGAGTGGTGTGAAAGAAACAACACGTTCAATCAGGTGAGAAGCCTGAAGCCTCCCTCATGTGTGGGGTGAATATGAAGCTACAGGCCGCAGCCGGTTAGCTTAGCATAACGACTGAATGTTACATCATAGCTTTAAGTCACACGGACTTGTTTTTCTATCTCAGATATTGTCGACTGTATTTTCATTGAATTGGGATGTTGCTCTTTTGTTTTCTCCAACGACTGAGGATTTTAAACTTTGATTCATGACAACAGGCTAAACAAATTAAATTGAATTAAACGTTTACTCCCAAAGATTTATCGTACAAATACTGGAGTGGTACGAATCTGCTCATCTGACTCTCGGCGAGAAAGAAAATGAAGCTTTTTCTTACAGAAATCCAACTGGCAGAATATCTTAAAAGATTATTTTTAACAAAGTACAGAAGCTGTAAGAAGAAGCTGAACAGAGAAAAGCAAATAAACTTTTCCAGACTTTGTTTTTTTTATGAAAAGAAATCCGTTTTCCTGTTGGGGGGGCCGACCCACGTTTTGACGTATTTTAATGACATACTTGACATACTGCATTTGAGACACTGTGACTTGTAATAATACGTTTCTTATGAAATAATTCATTTTACGACATACCAGAACTTTTTATGAAATAAAACATTACGATTTCTTCAATAACTTTAACATAATATTAAATATTTCTCAAACCACGGCTTCGACCCTTTTCATGACAAGTTTAACACCGATCGGGCGTCACCTGACTCTTCTCCACGGACGCAGTGTGTTTGTCGCACATGGCGCTGATCTCCATCCCTCGCTCTCGCTCCTTGTCGCCCTGCCGGAAGAACTCCTCCATGATCCTCTCCGTCCACTGCCTGTAGATGGCCAGCGTCTTGGTGGGGTTGCTCAGGTCGGCGCAGTGCACCATGTTCCTCAGCACCTGAGGACCAACACGCAGTGAGCGCACACAGGTCGGTGTGTGTGTAGGGTGGGAGGGGGAGAGGGGGGGGGGGGGGGGGGTGGGGTCGAGTCGAGGAGGAGTTACCTGTATCCGTTCCGTGTAGTGGTCCAGGAGCAGCACGCCGGAGCTGGTCACCTTCTTGGTCTCCACCATGGTCTTCAGGTCAGCCAGCAGGGTCATGTGTTTGGACATGTCTGTGGCCAACACCTGCGACGTGGAGAAGATCCAAAACGGACCTCTTGTCAAATGAGAACCACAGCCGAGGAACGTGTGATGAAAGATCTTAGGTCATGACACGCATTAATAATATGTGATCCAAAAGAAGAAAACGAAAGTGATCTAGGTAAGCGGCATGATGGCGGCGGGTCCCGACCATGTCGATGACGAGCTTGCGGAGGCTCTGGCGTTGCCGCTTGGTGAGGTTCTGGAAGATGTCGCAGTTTTCCTGGTGCACGAGCTTGAAGCCCACCGCCAGGTGGTGGTTCTCCAAGACGGACTCGTCGTTGTACATGAGGGCCAACTCGGAGTCTGGGACACAGTGAGGAGAGACGGGGGGGGGGGGGGGGGGTTATACCTTGTGTCTGTGTGTGTCTGTGTGTGTAGGTGTAGGTACTCACTGGTGTTGATGAGGAACTGATTGGACACCCCGGGGTGGTCCACGTCGTGGATCGCCGCGGCGAACAGAGCGGCGAGGATCTCCAGGTCGGTGAAGACCGCCTGGAAAGGACAAGAAGCCGAGAGAAAAGTAGTTCCTCCCCCGAATGTTGATTTGATCGGTTGTTTATTGGGTAAATGAACCCAAACGTGTGTGTGCGCGTGTCAGTCAACCTACATCGAGGGCCGGCGTGGACAGGAGGACGTGCGTGGACTGGGCCACGTCGGCGGCGTGGAGGCTGTTGTGGTACGGAATGTTTTCGTGATAATGGTCCTCCAGGGTCATCACGTAAGTGACGAAGGTCTCGACCGGGATACGAAACGTCTTCAGCAGCTCTCGCTCCTGACGAGGGAGGACACGGCGTCACGGACATCACACACACACACACACACACACACAGACACACACTTTGTCTGTCTACCTGGAAGATGGTGTACATGATGCAGCTCAGAGGCCTGTTGTTGGAGAAATCCGCTACTCTGAATATGTTGAAGCTCCACTTGTCCAGATCCTCCAACTCCTGGTCAAACACCACACAGAGACAGACGTGACATACAAGCCACCGTTTGAGCAGCTTTGCGTGGTACTACACGCATGATTAACCCTTTGGGACACGGGATTGTGGAATAAGATGCGGAGGCGACGTTTGGGTACGATGAGCGAATCGGCCCTGCGGAGGAGAATCTGTCTCGAAGCACTAAAAAACATGGACGTCGTCCCACAGGAAAACTCCCACTTCAGTCGCAATGCAACTTGAGCCTCGGCCGTAAGTCATTAAAAGAGGAAAAGTGCAGGAGACGGACTTCTTCAGACTCCTGGATCTACAGGTTCTATCTCGTATTAGCCAGACACAACAACAACAACAACAACAAACTGAACACGACTTGTTTTGGCAAATCTTGTTTTTTCTGAAGTGAGTCAGAGAGAGAGAAGGAGTGAAAAGACAACGAGACCTTGGCGAGCTCCTCCTCGTGCTCCGTGTTGACGCCGAAGCGAGGCATGGAGGAGCTGGAGAGGCTGGAGCTGTGAGACAGCTTCCTCACCCCGCTGATGTGACTCATGGACTTCTCCTTCAGGGTGGGGGACGGGATCTCCACGTCGTTCTGCTTGTCTGCAGGTTCCCAAGGACGAGCACACGCGGGTCAACAGGTGAGATGGGGGGGGGGGGGGGACCGGGAGAAGAGAGACACGGCGGTCCCACTCACCCATGAAGGTGCTGGAGATGTACTCGGACACCTGGTTGCCGGAGCGACTCATCTCGGACAGGTGGGACAGCTCTCTGTTCAGCATCCTCTTAAACTGCAGCAGAGCAGACTCCAGTCAGAACTGACGTTCGTACTCGTCTCGGGGGTGTGTGCTTTTTTGGGGGGGGGGGTTTGTCTTTCGCAAACCTTGGTGGAGGCCATTTCGCTAACGGAGCGGTGCGTCTGGATGGTCTCCAGCTGGTCCAAGCACCAGTCCAGCTCCTCCAGCGTGTCCAGGGCCAGCTGCTGGTACTGCTGGTCCGACAGCGACGCCCTGGGGCTGACACACACTCCGCCCAGGGGAGACCTCCTGGGGACACGCAACGGGTCAAAGGGTCAAGAGAGGTGACTGGATCCAAGCACAGTGACCTGGGGAGATATTCTCCCATTGTGGGGGCGATGGGTGCGAACGTTTGTTCATTCAAGACCCTGCACACTGTGTTTTAGATTATTAGTTACACAGAAACCAGCACACGAGCACTGCATTGACACAAAGACTTGGTACTGACTTGATTGGTGGTGTGGAGACGTTGGCAAGAATGGTAAAATTGCTCCTCACTGATCGCAGACTGGCCAACACCTAAATAATCATAATAATAATAATAATAATGAACAATCAGAGAGATATAAACATCCTGATGGTTGGTTTCATATGAAATATTTTACACAATGAGTTCTCACCTGAGCAAAAGGTGTGACGATGAAGTCCTCCCCCGCGTGCCTGAGAGGGAGGTGAAAAGAAGATGTTTTTTTAAACTGCAAACATTCACACTCTAACCCCCCCCCCCCCTTTCCCCAGCTCCTTCTTTTGGTCTGGAGTCCCTCACCCTTCGCTGGCGAGGGAGGAGTTCCGTGACACCGTCTTGGGCGACATGTCGTAGTCCGAGTCGGAGCGGTAGAGGAAGGACTCCCTCCTCTGGCCCGGGGGGAAGGGGGTGTGCAGGGTGAGGCCCGGGCTGTGCGAACCCAGGGGGGTGTGACCCGGCGACACGCCATTCTCCGCTTCGTACCTGCAGCCAGACGAGAGGAGGACCAGGTGAGCGTCCAGCAGAAGCTCTGTGCAGGGAGTAAACATGTGTGTGTGTGTGTGTGTGTGTGTGTGTGTGTACCCGTCGGCGTCTGCTTGTGTGATGGAGATGCGCGGCGGGATGCGGAGGGGGAGGGTGGTCGGCCGCGTCACGTTGCTCAGGACCTCAGGTGAGCGCGTGCGGTCCCGTGGGCGGAGCCAGCAGGGCACCTGTGAAAGTCAGAGGGAGGCAGGTGCACGCGCCGCTCATCACCACCTGTGTGTGTGTTACAAGCTGAAGAGCATTCAGGGTTTTTCAGTGCAATCGATACTTGATCAGATCGTTTGTGTGTTTGTTATTGTCCTGCGGTGCAACCATAAGATGGTGCAAAAAAGTGCAACAGAAATAATAATTCATTTTTTAGGGGCAGTCGATAAACAAGCTGTCACTTGTCACTTTTGTTAATTTGATCTGGGAAAGTTTACACATCCAGCAGACGAGAAGGAACATTTATTTAGAAAAAAGCGAAATGCTCGACTACGTTGCGTCTCTCGGCCCTCTGGAGCCGCTCAGTGTGTCACCGAGAGAGATCCATTCCCATCACACACAGTGTCACAGTGAACATCAGTTTGTCATCGTATTGTGATGCATTTTAAGCACAGACTCTCTTTCTTCCCAATGTGCCCAAATCAAAAGGAAGGGAACAAATCTACAACACAAAAGCACGAGGCTCGCTGGTGTTGTGTCGGTACGTACGAAAACATGCCGAATCAAACAGCATGGCCACTAAATACAATGTTGACAATGAGGGAGATGGCTGGCCCCATGCAGGTTGATGACCCCCCCCCCCCCCCCTTCTGTCGAGTACCTGGAGACTAGACGAGAGTCTCCTGCTCCTCCCTCTGCGCAGCTCGGCCCCGAGCGTGGCGCCCGACGTGTACGATCGGCTGATGCGAGACGACTCCGCTTTCTCGCCAGCCATGTCTGTGCCAGCCATGTCTGTGTCTTTACCCTGTGAGACGGAGGGGTGAGACGGAGGGAGAGGAGGGGGGGGGGGGAGGGGCAGGTGATCGAAGCAGGGGGGGGGGGGGGGGGGGGGACAGGAAGTGAGAGGCGAGGCGTCTTCAAATGATCACGTCGGTCCGTGCGGTGGTCATTTAACCACGTGGCGCCAAACCGTGGTTAAATGCTACGTGGGGTGATGAGAGAAGGGACTGCACAAAAAACACAGACCATCAGTCAGCTGTGTGTGTTTACATGCGTGTGTGTGTGTGTGTGTGTGTGTGTGTGTGTGTGTGTCTGGGATAAGGCCTCTCTACAGACCGAGCTCTTGGAGGCTGATCTGCACTGCAGTACCGTAGCAACTAAACACTGGGGGGGGCGGGGGGGGGGGGGGGGGGGGGTGGGGGGGAGGAGAATGGTAGCAGTTGCTAGGCAACAGTGCCGTGTTGCTCGCGTGCTGCGTTTGATGTCGTCCAGACCCAGATGTGGGGAGACGCTCCGAACGGTCAAAACACCCCACGGCGACGTGCACAAACGTGGAGGCCCTCGCGGAAGACAACTTTGATATTTGCCGACAGTTGTCACGTGTAAAAAAAACAAGCCTTTAAAGCATCGCTGATGGAGCCGTCGTGAAGCATGGGGCTCATTTCCATAGCGGGGAAGGACTCACTGAGTGCTCCGCACTATGTAAATGACGGCGGCTGAGGACAAACTGTCCACTCTGTCTTCTGAGTGCGTGCACAGACCTTGAGAACAAGAACAAAGGGAGCCTCGTGTGTGTGTGTGTCATGGTAGGCGTTCCATAAAAACAAAACACGCACGCACGCACGCACGGACGCACACACACACAGACACAGTCAAGTGTGACCGCACCGCTCAGACAGAGTGAGTTTTGTGTTCTCACCTCTTCTGCGGTCACGGACAGCACGCTGCGGCTCTTCTTCATCCTGATTGGCTCGTTCTGGGCCCCAGGGCGGAGCGTTCCGGAACCCAGGCAGCAGAGCAGATGGAGAGCCAGGACCGGAGAGGTCAGAGGTCACAGCAAGGTCAAACCGGGTGGGATGGGGTCAGACCGGGGCGCGACCGGCCCCCATCGGAGCCGACTCACGCCGCGGGGGGTGGTGGGGGGGGGGGGGGGGGTTCCAGTCGCAGGCGGGCGACCTTTGTACCTCGTTCTCGTGTTTTCCAAAAAAAGACGCCAAAAACGTGAAAGGGAAGATAAAACCCAGACGAACGTCCTCACTCCATTTTAGCGTAAACTACGGGTTTCTGGGAAAAGACACGCCCCCCCCCCTCAAGCCGTCTTGCTGCGGCCAGTCGAGCCAGCGGGACGCCGCCGCCGAGGAAAGCCTCTCCCCGAGTTTCCTTAAACGTTTATCCGACCTGGATAACTGTTCCCATGACATTTCCCAGTTGTGAACCTGATCCCACATGAATGCAAGAATCAACCCCGCGGAACCAGCTCAGGTCCTCTCTCGGCTCGGACCGGACCGGTCCGATCCACATCCGGCGCAGGGACAGGTGTTTCGGTGGGGTGGGCTCAGCGGAGGATTCCACGTGTCTGAACTCCCGGTGACACGGGGCCGTCCATCAGCGTCTCCTCCTGGAAGAGAGCAGACGTGAAGAGTCAACGAGCTCATTCTCCCTCCTGGTCCCTCTCTGTCAGAACCTGCTCTCCTGCTTCCGCCTGGTGCATCATCAGAGATAAAAAAAAGGAGCCCTTCCCCAAACACAAACACACTCATTCACCCAGCTCGGAAGCTCTATTTGGATTTGGATGGCCATTGTTTTTGTTTTTGTGTGACAGCATGAAGGCTAATGCAGTGAGCAGAGAAGAAGGAGTTGCTGACTTATATCCAAACGGGGCGAGGGGGCTGCCCTGAGGAACACGCGCTGACCATCGTGGCGTTGCAGAAGCTGGTCCTAAACGCCGTGACTAATTGTGAGCAGAACACTGCTGAGACCCGGGGTCACCTGGTTCCACAGTGGTTAGGACCGGATTCGGCACATCGGTGCGTTTCCGATCGAGCTGGATCCACAGACACAGAGCGGTGGAGAGGACTTGTATTTTAAAATGTATTTATTTATTTTTAACCAGGGGTCATGAAGAACACACCCACTCAGCGAAAGCCATTCTCACGTCAACAGTCTGCACGGATGCACGGCGTGAAGAAGAAATGGCAACAACAACAAGAAATCAACAAATTCAGTGACACAGTGACATATATCTGCACAGACAATGACAAATGTGAGAGTGCAGGCGCGCGCACGCACGCACACACACACACACACACACACACACACATAAAACCGATGCATCAATATGCAGCTCATCCTCCAGCCGGCTGTTCTCACACAAAACCCAGATACATAAAAAAAGATATGCATAGGACACAATGAGACCATGCGCACACGAGGACCGCTCTACCGTCATGCCTCTGCACGCGCACACACGCACACAAACACGCGCGCGCACACACACATGCACAGTCGAGCCGCTGCGTTTAAAAATGAAAAAAAAAAACACGCTCACCTTGATCGCCTCAAGATCAATGGCGAGATGGGCCCCGTCTTGCTTTTCATACTCGTCTGTCCTCCCCCCACCCCGCCCCCCTCCCTGCCTCCCTCCATCCCTCCCCCCTCTCAGCTTCTCTGCAGACTGTCACCAACGAGAAAAAAGAGAGAGAGAGAAACCGCTCAGGTCCTCATGAATAGCCGCGTCTTCAGCATCCTCCCTCCCTGCCGCTCCTCTCCCTCTCCCCCCTGCCAGTGCCCCCCCCCCCCCGTGGAGAAGCCCATCTCCCTTCTCTCCTCCTGCACAGTGTGTCCATTAATCCCGCACAACAGCCCCCCCCCCCGATCCTTTTATTTATTGCTTTTATCTGTTTCGATAGGGGGTCATTTCTTCCCATCAAAGCCTTCCAAAATAACAGGAAAACAATCCCAATAAAGGGTCCCTGCATCCTGCCCCCCCCCTATTAAATGCTTTATGGACGTTTCAATGAACGCAGGAGTAGAAGGAAGCCCTCTCATTGGAGCGGCTGGCACGCGACATTTGACTATTGCTAAATGAACAAGAGGCAGACGAGTTCTCGGTAATCTGGTCACACGTGACGTCGTCAGCGAGGTGCCAGTTAAACGGCATCAGATACTCAGAGACCCCCCCCCCTTTTGGTCACCAGGTGCACGTGTAACGCCCGCACGGTACCGGACGGTGGCGCTGTTGGGCTCCTGGCGCCGCTTTTTATGCGTCGGGCTCACGCTGACTTGTCTATTCACTAAAGTGACTTCACGACAAACAAAGAAAAACCACAGATTAAATACGACGGAGCAAGTAATCATGCAAAAGAGAGAGAAGAAGAATATGAGTCAGAGTTAACAAATGAGAGCAGTTTGTGAACAACACAAAGGTTTATTGCACAAACACAAAGTGGCAACTTGTGCTCTAAATACAAAATAAAACTTGGATCGCAAACTATCAAACTTGGACTGAGTCTTTGTAAAAATGATTTACAGGGAGGAAAACAAAGACATGTCAACATTATGGTTTTAAATAAGGTTAAATAAGACATTCAGTGTCGCCGTGTTGAGCTTATGATGAAATCCAATGGAACAGAATCTACGACGTGATGATTACAAACAACTTTCTACATACAACATCCTACATCCATTTTATTACAAAAGTTGGTATCGAGTTTAGTCTTTTTATAGTTTGTACAGCGTAATATTAGGTGGTCAAAGGTGGTCCAGGGCTCTGATGCAGTTTATGGCCTCAAGGTGGCGCTGTTTACCACAGGAATGAAATCGGAGGCAGATTGTTTGGATGATTTGTTTTAGGTGCAAAATGTACAAAACAAATCTGAAGGAGTGGGAGCTTTTGCAAGGTCTTATTTTGAGATGAATAACTATTTGTATCAAATCAGAGGATTCTAACAGGAAAGATCACATGCTTTTTTAAATACTTTTAAAGCGTTACTTTGTTAACTAACAGAGTGTTCACTCTTATGAATCTTAATCATCATCATCATCACCACCACCCACTGAATCAGGGACCCACAGTCCAGAGTCGATGCACCTCTGCAGGTAGTATTTCCCCTCCTGTCAGGAGAAGCAGAGCGACACCAGTTCAACACACAGAATGGAGCGAACATCCTCTGATCCAATCAGTGAACATCCTCTCCTCCTTCTCTAGACGGCTTTTACTCACTGGACGCACCATTATTAAAACACGCTCACCTCCATGCGCATCTTGCCGATGGCTTCCTGCAGCATTGGAATGTTCTTCTCATCAAAGCTCTTTTGGATTTCCTGCGACCAAGAACACAAAATATCGGATATGACCCAACGAACACCGTCGACTGCAGCTCTGAAATGTTTATTAGTCAAAAAGCCGTGAAACGCAAAGCATCAGATTCAAGTTTCAGGACTTCGGATCAAAACTCGACTTAATTAAATTCTTTATCATCTCAATAAAGAGAAGCAGGAATAGGTTTAATCTCGGGGTAAGTAAATAATCTTATTTACACAGTGCACACACAGAGCTCACCGGAGTCAAACCTGCTGAGCAGACTTATTTTTACCAACGGAACGACCCAACAATCACTGCAAAGGCTACAAATCTAGGACTTCAAATCGTATTGACTCTGAAACAGGATTCAAAGACAAATAAAGGAAAAAGTAGGAAGTGGTTCCATCACACACTTTTACTCCATGTAAACGAACAATTAACTTTAAGTGTACCTCAATACCTTCTATTAAAGCGGGTTATGAACAAACCGATAACACGTAGCTGCGTGGCTAATGCTAGCGTGTATGTGTGTGTGCAGAGCACCGCGTGTGTGTGTGTGTGTGTGTGTTTGACCTTTGGCAGGGATTCCTAGACCTCTACGGGGTCCAGCCCCCCCGGGCCGAGCCTCCCCCGCCTCTCTTCCTCCTGCGCCTCCTTCGCGGCCTCCTCCTTGCGGATCCGCGTGCAGTCGAGGATCCGCCCCTTCAGCAGCTCCAGCTCGCGGTGAAACGCGTCCCGGTACGGCGCCTCGGCGGCCTGACGTGGACCGCGGGAGTCAAACTCTGGCTTCTTTTGGAGGGGGGGGGGGGGGGGGGGAGAGACTAAACGAACGATGGTCGGCGACTGCGGACCTTGATCTTTGAGAAGAATCGTCTGAAGCAGCCTCTCGCGTCGACCTCAAGCGCCCGAGCCAGATCCAGAATGAACTGCATGACGATGGCCTGGTGAGCCACCTGCTCCATCACGCCGCGTTTCTACCAGTGCGTGCAGAGTTCACAAGGATTTAGGGTTCAATTTAGACGACGACGTCCCCCACCCCCCCCCCCACAAAGAAACACCGCGCTCACCTCGTCGATCTCAAAGTCGATGCAGAGGGCCACGAGGCAGTGGGCCGTCTCTTGGCACACCAGGTGCGGGTTGTCAGCGAGGTACTTCTGGCTGTCGTCCCAGCGCCGCAGCAAACCTGAAGGAACGCAGCAGAAGTACATAATTCGATAATTGTATATTAAACAAAAAAAAGCTGGTCACATTAGGAAGAAGGGGGCGTATAAGAATAAAAGCCTACCAAAGTGTTTGATTTCTTTCGCATACTTCTCCACAAAGGGCCCGTCCTTCTCCCGCGTTCCCTTCTCCGCCGCAGGCTTCATGTTGAACGCGCTCTAGAAAGCAGGGTGGAGGAAGCGCACCGATGGATCCGGGGTACAGACGTCCCTGAGAGGTCTCGGGACGACGGCGCCTCACCTTGCTGAAACCGTCCTTGCTGATGCTGTCGACGTCCCTGGGTTCTCTCCAGCCGGGCCTGTTAGACGGAGAAGGGGATCAATAGGGAACATTTTGCACGGATGCTGGACTCTGGATGGAGGGAAAACAAGGAGGGAAACTAGAAAGTCACATGGAGGAAAACAAAACAAAACTAGAAAAAACAGCGAGCTAATTACCCAGAAGTGACATTATGCAACGTGAGGACCATTGATCCACTAGAAAGAACAACAATGAATCAGGGCCTGGTGTGGGAGAACGGTCTCAAATACATGAGGAAATATATAAGTCAATGCAATGAATCAGAAGGACTAGTTCCACCTCAATTTGTGGTTCAAAGGGTTTTACATTTCAAAACGTAAGTTTCCCCACAGCCGACAGGACCCTGACTCTTCACATGTATCAGATTTAACAAATAAAATAGACGTTTGGTTAAGCTAAGCTCATTATTCACGTTCAGAAGGAGCTCCACCAATGCACTGAGCAGATCAACTACTTCCTGCAGGAATTTTATTCATCAATTATTTTTTTTACGCAGTTTGGCAGATTGAATTTCATTTCAGGCAATATTTTCCTCATACAATATATATTTTGTCAGACCGACAAACTGAGGGTGACACGGAGCATTTGGGCAGAATAATCTAAACTCAAAGTCAAAAAGCTTTAAAGTGCATCTCAAGCGTCTTCATCAGCGGATGAGCATATCTGGACAATCATGTCGAGCAGTTTTATTAATTTCAAAAACATAACTTTCATAACTGCATTGATACTTATCAGACAATGTCATTGTAGAGTACTTTAAAACATATTTTGTCAATTGTCTGTTGCACCTTAAACCCCCGTTTTCAACGCCCGCCTTCACCAACGTCTGCACACAATCTACAGCGTTCACCTTGAGTGAATCAGACGGGTCACGGATTGCTGCGTAACACCCTGTCGGTCCGGAAACGGATTGTTCCGGTTTTTACGGTTGCTTAAAAGTCACTTCTACCGGCACAAACTAGAACTGGGTGAAGCTAGCGGTCAAAACACTGCGGACTTCACGGCTACCCCCCGCCTCTGACCCGGTGCCTCATTCTGAACAGGCTCGGCGTGTCCACGTACGGGCTCGTCACGTCCTCGTCGTCCGACACGTAGATGTGATCCCAGGCGCTGTAGTCGACCCCCGCTCCGGTGCTCATCCCCGCGGCTCTCCTCTCGTTTCAGGTGTGGCGGGGGGGGCGGGGGGGGGGGGGAACTGGCCGAGACGTTCAGCTGCGACTGTGCGGGAGGTTTTCCCACAACCCTCTTTAGCCACGAGCCGACTCGCTAATGAGGAGGATCAAGTGCAAGCTCCGCGCGCCTGGGAATCAATCAATGACGTCATCAAGAAGCGCCGTTTGTTTTTATTTTGTGACACATGGATGACTGATATGATAGTAGTGGAGGACGTACTAAATGCACGTTTACTGGACTACTTCTTTTAGACGGTCCGTGCGCCCAACACTGGGACTAAAGGGTAGAATAACCGTATTATGCTATATAATACAGTATAGTTTATTTTAAGCAAGTAGTAACTATCGGTGCAAAATAGATGTATTGGGGTGAAAAGTTTTCATATTTGCTTCAGAAATGTATTTTATGAGTTGTATATAGTTATTTGACGGTGAAGAAAACTATATCCCGCAAGTTCAGATTCTTTAATTGGACAACTGAAATATAAGGCTCTTAACAAAAATATCATAATGTTTGATTTTTGTGGTGGTTTAGTGTGGTGTCTCCATTAGCAACAACTTTAAAATGCAATAAAACAACACTACAAGAGACTGGCATCTCGTTGTACAAAGTCATTGTTTATTTGCGTTTGTAAAAAAAAAAAAAACTACATCAAAGCTTATTTATCATAATTAAAATTCAAGTGTGCAGCATCATCATAAAGCTTTCACTTGTATGAATTCCTCTTTTTCAGTGCGCATCAATAAAGCACACAAACCCATAGTCACAAGCGTTGACTGGTTTTTCTATTTACAACACATCTCTAAAAAGAGTCACAAAACCCTTTGCAGTAAAACAACTGAAATACAACAAAGCAAAGCAGTTCACCAGCTACACAAGACGTTTCAGCCACAAGTCGCCAAATAAGCACCAAATAATGTACGGAATAGTTACAATTTAGTTTGATTGTTTAAAATTGTTTCATATGTATTTCTTGGCTTACTTGCTTCTTTGTTTCAATACTTTTATAACAAACAAGTTCTCTTCATAGACAGCATCAGCAGAGTCATGGCAGGAAACGGTCAAAGCAAAGGTCCATTCACATTGTCACGTGACTCATTCCGCAGTGGGAACAGCCGAGTGCGAGCGGAAGCAGACGTCCTTCAGGTTGTACCGTCCCACCCGACCCTGTTTGTACCAATAGAAGTATGCGACTAGGCCCAAGATGGCGATCAGAAGGACAACTACAACAATGATGGGCACTATGTAGCTTGCTGCAGAGAGTTGGGTTGAAGAAAAAAAGGGAACAGAGAACATTCAACGTCAGAACAAAACCAAATACTCAAACAGTCCCAAATGAACCTCCACCTGAAGCCTGCATGATAAAACTCACCCTGAACCTCCACGTCAAACTCCCTGGTGACTTTCCCCATCTTGTTGACCACTGAACAGGTGTACTTCCCCCCATCCGACACAGTGGTGGAGTTGATAGCGAGAACGTCTTCAGAGACTTCGATTGACTTCAGCCCGTGCGTCCAGGTGTACAGGGGGGGGGGGTTCGCAACAGCCGGGCAGTTCAGTCGTAGAAGTTCTCCTTCCTGGACTTTGATTGGATCTGTAGGTGATGATGCCTCCAGGTGAGGCTTATCTGTTGATTGAGGGTGAAACACAAAATGTAATAACTGTAACATAGGAACATTAAAAGGGTTGTTGAATACATGCTGTCAGTTTCTGATGTTCTACTCTTCTACTCCAAAACAAAGCAACGGTGTCCATCTGCAGAGATGAGGAGGACTGTGAAGTCTGATGAGAGTTTACCTGTGGTTTTTCCACACACAGGTAGTCATGTGACCCATTGCTGCTATTAAAGATATTGCCTAATGCAGACCAGCATAATGACCACGCTGAGGTGTGTCCATGTTCTCTGGTCAGACTCACAGTGCACAGTAGCTGTGATCTTTTGTGATGTCTCCACTGGAGGGAGCTTCGGTCCTTCAGGTCCCAGTTCCAGCTTCGCTTCACACCAGAACTCAGCTCCATCGTCTTCTCTACCCGGGTTGATGTCCAGAGTGAAGTTCTGAGTCACTGGTTTCTCTGGTTCCTCGTCTGTGCTGATGATGGACTGTGGTTGACCCAGTGCTGTCTGTCCTCTGTAGAAGGTCACAAAGAGGTTCTTAACAGGAGCCACGTCCTCTACTGTACACTGCAGAGTGTACTGATGACCCTCCATCATCGGCCCACGGTGGTTAACGCTGACGGACACTTTGTGTGGAGGCTCTGTGGAGACAGACGCACACTTAGAAACAAACATCTAAATCCCTGAGATGGTTTATGGCTCATTTAGATGGTTTTAACTCACTGTAGACAGTAACAGGCAGGTAGGTACAACACTGTTGACCAGCATCATTGCTGTAGTAGCACAAGGAAGATGGCGACCACTCAGTCAGTGCATCGACTGTCCATACGACCGTGGATCCGATCTTTGTCATCCGTCCCACGGGGCTTTCCACATCATATTGGTTTCTGACACAAGCGTCTTCACACACAGAGCAGTTGGCTGAGGTGGAGTCACCAAACCTCACCACCAGACTGGGTGGAGTGAACACTGGTTTATTTGTACAGCTTTCATCTGAAACAGAAACAAGGAGGTGGTGTTATATTTTTCGGTTGCAGATTTTATATTTTCAGATTAAAAACCTTTTTTTCCAGGCCAAAAATTTTCTTTCAGGTTCAAAACTTGTCCGACCAGTCCGTGATGATAAAATGATGCACATTGGGGTTGTAGCTGGTTGTCTACATCACTGCGGTCACAGAGAGGTGTCGCTTGTGTTTTAACACTGAACCCGGATGTGCGAATTTGTCCTCAGACTTATTTGTTAAACTGTCACTCATGATGACACGCCCCTCTCAGTCGACGCCCGGGATTTGGCTACATATATTCATATATATTTAATAGGTGATTATTTTTGAAAAACATCACAATGTGATTTAAAAAAAAAAGCCACGAGTGCCGCTTTACACGAACTACTTTCACTTTCCGTTACTTTTCCACACGACAAACGACACACAAACGCAGCAGATCAACGCAACTCTCACCGCAGCAGGAGACACGCCCGTCCCGCAGAAACCCCGTCACAGAAAGCATCAAAACCACGAGTGAACGGGAAGGCATCGTTCCCAGTAGGTCTTTTTTAGACAAATAAAATGTCCGGTCCTAGAAAAAGAAAAAAAAAGACAGCAACCAACAGCTGCTGAGTCCAGAGTGCAGAGACAAAGAGACCGAGGCGTAAAGTGGAAACCGTCAAAATGAGGAACGCAGAGGAGCCAGAAGGAGTGACAAAGCAGAAGTGAGATGAAACCAGTCAGCCTTCAGGAAGGACTTCTAGAGACGCTGTGGGTATTTCAGGTTTTGTGGTCGCAGAATGATTTGAGCACTACGTGAGTCGCTCTGACGGCAGCGTTAGTGATTTAAAGTAGAAGCGCACCACCTAGCGGTGAGAAGTGTGTTACATGTAGTAATGTTTAGTGCAGAATTGTAGTTTGTGTGATGTTAGAGAGTAGATATTACATTTGTATGTTCGATGAAGTGAATGCATTATAGTCAATACTTATTTATAGTCATGTAAATCATATAAATACTGTACACATTAACATCCTGTCATGATGCAACGTTAAAACCTGGGGACGGAAGCTAATTGCCGTCCTTTATGGATTTCTCCCAACTGTATCCCCCAAAAGAGGGTTTTTGGGGAGTTTTTTCTCCTGTCAGGTATTAGATGAGCAACTGGACGCAAGACAGCCAAGTGAGGAAAAGGATTGCACCACATAACCTGTGTTAAACCACGAAGAACTGTGATCTTACATGTTGTGTTGTAATTAAAGTGTACTAGTTATAAGATGAAGACAAACTATGTATGCTGCGTTATGTTCACTCATTGAGATGTGAGGGTTTTGGGACAGAGGATGTTGCATGTGTACAGACTGTAAAGCCCTCTGAGGCAAATTTGTAATTTGCGATTTTGGGCTATACAAAATAAAATGAATTGAATTGAATTGAGGCATAAAGCCAGAATGTTTCTACATAGAGTGCATTGGAATGTGAGGGAGAGATGAGACAGAGAGGTTTCAGCTTACTGCAGCAGATTCACACCTGGATGTGAAGAAGATGAACCAGGAGGAGACACTTTGGAGGAGAGGCCAATGACATTCAAACGCACCCAAAGGACGCCCCCACCGACCCCCAGAGAAGAACTGTTAGAATTTTCCCGCAGCCGCTTTGATGAGTCACCTTTGACTTGGTCAGAGAATTCTCTATTTCGCGAAATACATCACTGTTCACATTGTATTTCACTTTGTAAATTGTATTCCATCGACTGTCCATGAGATCGTGGATCCGATCTTTGTCCTCTGTCCCACGGGGGGGGGTTTCCTCATCATATTGGTTTCTGACACAAGCGTCCTGGGGTGGGGGTCACCAAACCTCACCACCAGATGGAGTGAACACTGGTTTATCTGCACAGCTTTCATCTGAAACTGAGACAAGGAGGTGGTTTTAAAACAGCTTGATGTGTAATTAGCAGTCAGATACACTTTTAAAGTACTTTCCATCAAATGAAGGGCTACAATTTAATATTAAAAGATGAACGTTTTAGCCCATATGTCTTTTAGTAATGACCACCCACTAGAATAAACTTCCACAGAATAGGGCCACAATTAATAAACAAAAAACTAATGAATATCATTTCTTTTGTGACCGATTCTTTTATATCAAAAAGAGCTTAAATAAAATACAAAATGATGACTTAGAGTTTAATGATAAAGGCACTGGACTGAAAAAAATAAAACAGTAGAAAAAAAATGTCATATTATTTAAATACGTCTTGAAATTGAAGGTGCCGTCAAGGTTACACGACCAAAATGAACTATATAAATATAAAATAAAAATCTTGTTTTTAAAGGCTATTCGAATAGAAATCTCCTCACTTACCACAGCAGGACACATAGAAGCTGCGCAGGAAACTCAGCGAGGAAACATCATCCAAAGTTATTTATATAACCCTCCTCACCCACCCCGTTTTAGCAGGTTTGTCTTCCTCCTAAGAGGAAAACCTCTGAGTGTTTTTTTTTACTCTTCCCGAGGTCCTTCCTCATAGGAGAGGAGCAGCAGCTTTTGTTGAGTATTAAATAGAATCATGCATGCTCATGCTAGACTATAATTACACTTGAACAATAATGTAATAATAATGAGTGGAGGCCGTGTAGGGGTGGCCGTATCACACGAACATGTTGATAACAAGGCTGCACGTCCATACATGGGACTGGGGGGGGGGGGGGGGGGGGCATGGCTCACAAGCAAAACTATCTTAAATATGCAGTGAACACGTTGCTAAAGAACTACACGCACGCTCAGGGTGAAATGTAGATACAACAGAATATTGAGAATAACATGTCTCACACACAAAACATCCCAAGTATGCCGTGAACTCGTGAACCACTGTGCTCCAATGGGGCTCTCCGGAGGTCATGAACAAGGAGCCGCCTCCATCACAGTGAACCAATCAAAAATGCTCTTAAAGACTATATAATCCGAGCGCACTCTGTGTTAAGGGCCCTTTCATTGCTGTTGCTAGACAGCTTTGAAACAGGTCCGTGTGACTGCAGGACTGAATACTCCCTTTCTGGGACGCGTCTACTCGCTTCCCTCTGAACATGATCTCTGCACAGAGTTTCCCGTTAAAACCCCAGAGATGAAGAAGCATCCGAGTTCTGAGGAAGCTCAGCTCACCGTGAAGGATCTCATAAACAGGAAATCTACAAAAAAGCATCCCCCCACTTCCATCAGCGTCTCTTACACCGAGGCAAGTTAGCAACAACTTTAAAATGCAATAAAACAACAATACAAGAGACTGGCATCTTGTTGTACTGTCATTGTTTATTCGCGTTTGTAACAAAAACAAGATCAAAGCTTATTCATCATAATTTCAGTTCAAGTGTGCAGTTCATCATCATAAAGCTTTCGCTTGTATGAATTCCTCGTTTTCAGTGTCACAGTCATCACTAAAGCACACAAACCCATTCATACCAAATACATAACCGGAATGGTTATTAGAGATGTAGTCACACCTCTCAATAGAGTCACAGAGCTTGCAACTAAAGCACAATGAAGAGAGGCAACCACATGATCGCCAAGCTACACAAGATGTGACGACAATGAGGGGCCAAATAAGCACCGAATACTATTTCATTTGATTGTTCAAAAGAGTTTCATCTGTTTTTCTTTGCTTGCTTTCTTTCTTTCTTTCTTTCTTTCGGTACTTTTGAGATCCAATAAATTCTCTGACATATTATGGCGCGTTTCCACCGAGCAGTACGGTACGGTACGGGTCTGTTAACCATGATTTGGCGAGCGTTTCCACCGCCAACAGTACCCTTACTTGATAGGCGTGGTATTGGACGGAAAGTAGATTGACGTCAAAACTTTGATCGCGCGAAAACTGAAAGCTAACCGCAAACAACAATGGACATACAGCCGATCCTGTTCTTGCGTTTCGATATGTGGCTGTTAAAGTAAATGCTGCGCGGCGACATTGTTGCGACGGTGTTCCTTCGTGTGTTGTCTTTCCCCTTGCGGCACGCGCAAATGACGACACTCTTTCAACCAATCAACGCTCTGCAGTGAGTCTAGCTCCACCCTTTAGTACCAAACAACTGTGCCAGGTACCCCAACGGAAGGGTACCCAAAAAGTGGTACGGTACGGTGCAGATCTTTGGTACTTTTCTCAGTGGAGACACAAATAAAAGGGTACCGACCCGACCCGTACCGCACCGTACCGCTCGGTGGAAACGCACCATTAGAGTCAGTGGGCACCATCAGGAGGTTAATGGATGGTCATGAAACGGTCAAAGCAAAGGTCCATTCACATTGTCACGTGACTCATTCCGCAGTGGGAACAGCCGAGTGCGAGCGGAAGAAGACGTCCTTCAGGTTGTACCGTCCCACCCGACCCGGTTTGTAGCAATAGAAGTATGTGACCAGGCCCAAGATGGCGATCAGAAGGACAGCCGCAGCAACAACGACAATGATGGTCAATATGTAGCTTGCTGCAGAGAGTTGGGTTGAAGAAGAAAAAAAAGGGAACAGAGAACATTCAACGTCAGAACAAAACCAAATACTCAAACAGTCCCAAATGAACCTCCACCTGAAGCCTGGATGATAAAACTCACCCTGAACCTCCACGTCAAACTCCCTGATGACATTCCCCATCTTGTTGACCACTGAACAGGTGTACTTCCCCCCATCCGACACAGTGGTGGAGTTGATAGTGAGAACGTCTTCAGAGACTTCTATTAACTTTAGCTCGTGCGTCCAGGTGTACAGGGGGGGGGGGTTCGCTACAGCCGGGCAGTTCAGTCGTAGAAGTTCTCCTTCCTGGATTCTGATGGGATCTGGAGGTGATGATCCCTCCAGGTGAGGCTTATCTGTTGATTGAGGGTGAAACATACTTGATGATACATGCTGTCAGGTTCTGACGTTCTACTCTTCTACTCCAAAACAAAGCAACGGTATTCATGAAGACAATAAAGCTTCCTTTTCTTCAAGAAGTGTTGTGGCTGAATAATAATTTAATTAGAGCTTTGACACCATGAAGGTCTGCAGAGATGAGGAGGACTGTGGAGTCTGATGAGAGTTACCTGTGGTTTTTCCACACACAGGTAGTCATGTGACCTTTTGCTGCTATTAAAGATATGCAGACCAGCACAATGACCACGCTGAGGTGTGTCCATGTTCTCTGGTCAGACTTACAGTGCACAGTAGCAGTGATCTTTTGTGATTTTTCCACTGGAGGGAGCTTCGGTCCTTCAGGTCCCAGTTCCAGCTTCGCTTCACACCAGAACTCAGCTCCATCGGCTTCTCTACCCGGGTTGATGTGCAGAGTGAAGTTCTGAGTCACTGGTTTCTCCTCTGTGCTGTTGATGGACTGTGGTTGACCCAGTGCTGTCTGTCCTCTGTAGAAGGTCACAGAGAGGTTCTTAACAGGAGCCACGTCCTCTACTGTACACTGCAGAGTGTACTGGTGACCCTCCATCATCGGCCCACGGTGGTTAACGCTGATGGACACTTTTTGTGGAGGCTCTGTGGGGACAGACACACACTTAGAAACAAACATCTAAATCCCTGAGATGGTTTATGGCTCATTTAGATGGTTTTAACTCACTGTAGACAGTAACAGGCAGGTAGGTACAACACTGTTGACCAGCATCATTGCTGTAGTAGCACAAGGAAGATGGCGACCACTCAGTCAGTGCATCGACTGTCCATACGATCGTGGATCCGATCTTTGTTATCTGTCCCACGGGGCTTTCCACATCATATTTGTTTCTGACACAAGCGTCTTCACACACAGAGCAGTTGGCTGAGGTGGGGTCACCAAACCTCACCACCAGACTGGGTGGAGTGAACACTGGTTTATTTGTACAGCTTTCATCTGAAACAGAAACAAGGAGGTGGTGTTATATTTTTCGGTTGCAGATTTTATATTTTCAGATTAAAAACTTTTTCTTTTTAGGGCCAAACATTTTTTTTCAGGTTCAAAACTTGTCCGACCAGTCCGTGATGATAAAATGATGCACATTGGGGTTGTAGCTGGTTGTCTACATCACTGCGGTCACAGAGAGGTGTCGCTTGTGTTTTAACACTGAACCCGGATGTGCGAATTTGTCCTCAGACTTATTTGTTAAACTGTCACTCACGATGACACGCCCCTCTCAGTCGACGCCCGGGACTTGGCTACATATATTCACATATCAATCAACTCTTTATTACAGACTCACGGTCCAGATAGTGCAAAATAAAAACAACAGTAAATACATAATAAAATACAAACAGGGTCACAAGCTGAGTACATAGACTTCATAAAGGCTGCATGAACAAACAGCTGTACCAATGTCTCCACAGCTGGGACTGGTAGCGTGAAGTGCTAAACTTTATATATAATATTTCATTTCAACCAATTTTCAACCAATAATATTTAATAGGTGATTATTTTTGAAAAACATCACAATGTGATTTTTAAAAAAGCCACGAGTGCCGCTTTACACGAACTACTTTCCCTTTCCGTTACTTTTCCACCCGACAAACGACACACAAACGCAACTCTCACCGCAGCAGGAGACACGCCCGTCCCGCAGAAAACCCGTCATAGAAAGCATCAAAACCACGAGTGAACGGGAAGGCATCGTTCCCAGTAGATCTTTTTTAGACAAATAAATTAAAAGACAGCAACCAACAGCTGCTGAGTCCAGAGTGCAGAGACAAAGAGACCGAGGCGTAAAGTGGAAGCCGTCAAAGGGAGGAACGCAGAGGAGCCAGAAGGAGTGACAGAGCAGAAGTGAGATGAAACCAGTCAGCCTTCAGGAAGGGAAATTCCGATGTTGCCGTCGCAGAATGATTTGAGCACTACGTGAGTCGCTCTGACGGCAGCCGGCCCTCCCCCCCCCCCCCCCCCCCCCCCAACTGGACCGAAAGCCCCAAGTGGAAACGGAAGCTGTTGTCTGAGCAACGGAGCAACGCGGCTTTCGCTTTTGGTCTCGTTTGAAGGAGCCGTGGGAAAGCATTCTCCCCCTTATCTCTTCCTGAAAGCAGGTCCCCTCGAGCTCACGGCCACAGAATCACGGTGACCTTTAGCCTCTCTTCCCCCCCCCCCCCCCCCCCACACCCACACACACACACACACTCAGCATCCACATATTTCTAAGCGTTTCTCTTTTTTTTAATCCTCCCACCACATGCTTGTAACAAGGAGAAGGCAGGATCCCATGTCGGGTGGGGCAGGGGGAGAGGGAGGGAGGGGAGGTCAGCTATTTGGAAGGCACTTGGTGCCAGGAACGGAGCAGCAGGAAGGTGGAAGCCATCGGGGGAGTTCTGATAACCCCCCCTTTGTGGCTCACGGAGCCGCGAGGCCATTGGCCCAAAAAGTGCGGAACGACGCCAAACTAATTGCGACAAGAACAAACCCGGCAGATTCTGAGCCCCCCCCACACACACACACATTCTCCTAATGAGGGGGGCATGAAGGGACATCTGTACAACGTCGTCCAAAAGTTGATCCCACCCGGCTGTCGTGATTGTACGAGGTCGCGTTGTCGTTTCCTGATAGGATGTAATAGATGATCATATCGGTCCGGTGCGGTTCTATTGATTAGGACCATTACAATGAGAACGAAATGGACTTTTTTGCAGTTTGACACTTGAGACAAACAGAGAGCGGCTGAAACGGGAATACATAATACATTGTAAATATACAACTTTTTTTTTTTAAATTTCATTGACCTTTGACTTGGGCATGAAGGCAAAACAGTGTTCATGGAGGGTCTTAGTCTACAAATGATGACTTCACGTCTGCCCCTGGCTTTTCCCCTCAATTGTGAAATGTTTCCAGTTCTGCAAAGTAAGCAGAAGTGACACATTCCCTGCGACCTATTGCAGGTCAACTGATGCACTGTAAGAGGAAGTTGACTTTAGGGTTAAATTTAAAGTCCTGCTTTAAACTGAAATCCATGACGTTGTGCTCTTTAGTCATAGGGGTGGCATTAAAAACAATATTAAAATGTATTAAACATTTAATTTAAAGGGAATATACATATATTTATATAAATGTATTTTTTATGGTCTCACAGCTTCATTATCAGCTTCTTGTTTTCTCGGCATTCCAACTGAAAAATTCCCTCCCAGACAGTGTTTTACAGGCAATGTACATCTTCACATGGCTTTTATTTTCCAAATAATAATGAATGAATTCAGGAGGATCATTCAAAAACAGACAGCATGACTTCATAGATTATAGTGGACTTCCATCATGGAGTGGTCAAACATCAGAATTCCATGTAAAGGCGTCGGTTATTTTGAACATTCAAAACAGTCAGAGCAGTAGAAACGTTCCCTTGAACATCAGTTTACTCAAACGTTAACAAGTAAGCAGTAATCTCAAAGTGAACGTTTTCATGTGGATTTGAAGATGACAAAGAGGACGATGCTGATGATGCTGACGATGATGCTGATGATGACGGAGCATGTTTATGTCTGAGTGAACGTTCCATACAGTGAGGCAAAAAAGGTTCAGAAAAAGTCAAATATTGAGTTTCCTTTGGAGAGATTTGCTTTTTCGTCATTGATTGATCTTATCGGCATTCATGACCAACGCTGGAGCTCAGCTTGGACGTCCACATTAAACCACACAGTCCCTCACGGGTCACCACCTTCTGGACAGTAGTTGACATAAAGTGCTGCAGCCTATTTAGGGACAGCTAGCATAGCTTAGCATAGAGACTGGAGAACAGGTGGAGAAAGATAATCACAATCAGATCAGCTTTTTCACCTCTTTCCATAGAAAATCCCTTTGGTTTGGGAGACATTTTATACTTATACTCACAAGCATGACTGTTTGTTATAGACTATCCGCAAAATATATAAAGTATGTTCCATGTATGCTTTCGCGGAAAAGGATTTTAAAGAATTATTTTGACAGGTCTCCCTTAAAACTAAGGTCCCCAGTGGGGACACAAATACAACATACAGCATGTTATCCGTTTAGTTTTTTACTCTTCAGGGGAAGAAATGTTACATTTTTTATTCTACACAAACGTCTTCAAACCAGAGCGGTGAATAACAGCATGAAACACATGAAGAACCTGCGAAGCATCGGGCCGCCGCCGCTGCAGCTCGGTGCGCTTGTTGGCCTCATGGTGGTGGTGGTGGTGGTGGGGATAGATGGGGTGGTGGTCGGGGTAGATCGGGGGGTGGTGGTCGGGGTAGATGTGGTGGTGGTAGATGGGGTGGTGGTGGTGGTGACCTCCACACCTACGGACACATGACAAACATCTTTGAAGGAAGGACAGACTGTCATGCATCATGAACCTGATACTTGAAACCCCAAATAGATAAAAGGTTATTACCTCAAATAATTTTTTTCACTAAATGAATATTATGCTGTATTTAAAAAAATGTAATCTTTATTTATCTATTTATCTTTTGTTTTTTTGTTGAAAATTGTTAATGATTTAATTATAAACATACATGGACAGACTTTTTATCACATAACATTAGGGAATTAAAAAGCAAGAAAAAAAGGATATTGGAAACACATGAAAACGTGTGATAACACAACTTTTTTAATTTTAGAATATTTTTTTTTTTTTAATATTTAATTTTAAAATATTTAATTTTTAAATATTGACATTTTTGAATACGTTTAAAAAAATATTTAATTTTAAAAAAATATATTTTTTTAAACATTTGATTTTTTAAAACATTTAATTTTTAAAAAAATATTTCATTTGTAAAAATATTAAAAAAAATTTCAATATTTAATTTTTGTAAATACTTAATTTTTAAATATTGAAATTTTTAAATATTTAATTTTCAAAAATATTTATTGATTAAATTTCAAAGACCTAAAAAGGGTAGTACTTAGTGTATTTATTTTTGGTACACAAAATATGTTTTCTTTGTGAGGATTTAGGCCTCCATTGCATAGTGGAAACCAAAATATACACTATACATACTACAACATTTAGCCTTTTTTGTGTAATTATCATCAACGTTCATCCACATTTGCAGACCTCCTGGCAGACAACTACCATGTGGTTGCCTGAAAAAAGAGAGATGGAGTTAGAACTCACGCTGAACCTCCACGTCAAACTCCCTGGTGACATTCCCCATCTTGTTGACCACTGAACAGGTGTACTTCCCCCCATCCGACACAGTGGTGGAGTTGATAGTGAGAACGTCTTCAGAGACTTCAATTGACTTCGGCCCGTGCGTCCAGGTGTACTGGGGGGGGGGGTTCGCTACAGCCGAGCAGTTCAGTCGTAGAAGTTCTCCTTCCTGGACTTTGATTGGCTCTGTAGGTGATGATGCCTCCAGGTGAGGCTTGTCTGTTGATTTTTAATTATTAGTTATTACAGAATGCAGTTTCTGCCATCATACTCTTCGACTCCAACACAAAGCGGACAAAAAACACTCCCTTTCAGGTGGATGTTCTCTGGTCAGACTCACAGTGCACAGTAGCAGTGATTTTTTGTGATGTCTCCACTGGAGGGAGCTTCGGTCCTGCAGGTCCCAGTTCCAGCTTCGCTTCACACCAGAACTCAGCTCCATCGTCTTCTCTACCCGGGTTGATGTCCAGCGGGAAGTTCTGAGTCACTGGTTTCTCCTCTGTGCTGTTGATGGACTGTGGTTGACCCAGTGCTGTCTGTCCTCTGTAGAAGGTCACAAAGAGGTTCTTAACAGGAGCCACGTCCTCTACTGTACACTGCAGAGTGTACTGATGACCCTCCATCATCGGCCCACGGTGGTTAACGCTGACGGACACTTTGTGTGGAGGCTCTGTGGAGACAGACGCACACTTAGAAACAAACATCTAAATCCCTGAGATGGTTTATGGCTCATTTAGATGGTTTTAACTCACTGTAGACAGTAACAGGCAGGTAGGTACAACACTGTTGACCAGCATCATTGCTGTAGTAGCACAAGGAAGATGGCGACCACTCAGTCAGTGCATCGACTGTCCATACGACCGTGGATCCGATCTTTGTTATCTGTCCCACGGGGCTTTCCACATCATATTTGTTTCTGACACAAGCGTCTTCACACACAGAGCAGTTGGCTGAGGTGGAGTCACCAAACCTCACCACCAGACTGGGTGGAGTGAACACTGGTTTATTTGTACAGCTTTCATCTGAAACAGAAACAAGGAGGTGGTGTTAAATTCTAATTCTAACATTAGATAATGCAGTTATGTTTTACCCCACATGTTTTCATTCATCTAATATGTTTATATTAAATCCATAAATTAACAACGCAATGTTTTGAATAATCTAAATTCTCAAGAATACAGAGATCTAAAGAATAAATGATCACAAGACAGATTAAGACTTAAATGCATCCGTTAGTCCACCAGCGAGCAGAGAGCACTGTGACTTCAGACTAAACACGTCTTAATAATGTTCACCAGCTAGAAAACACTCCCACAGAATAGCGCCACAGGAAATATAATTGATTAAAAAAAAATTAAAATAATTTAGAGCGTAAGTGAAATACAAAATGATGACTGTCCAAAGACGTCATAAGTCAAAAAGAATTTCCGTAAAAAAAACTTAAATGTCATATTTTTCAATGTTATGATTCGTCTCGAAAGCGAAGGTGCCTTCAAGGTTCCACAAACAAAATGAATTATATTTATAAAAAATAAAAAATCTCGTTATTAAAGGCTAATCCTCACTTACCACAACCGGACACATGGAAGCAGCGCAGGAAACTCAGCGAGGAAACAACCAAAAAAATGAAACGGGGAAACATTATCCAAAGTTATTTAATTTGTCCGACCAAAAAGAATAAGCAACATAAAGCTGAAAACTCAAAAAAGACTGCGTGCGCTCTGCTTTTCCTGGTTTTATGGAGTCAAACAATGAAGGCAGGCAGCCGCTTACTCTGCATGCGGGTCGCTTCACTCCGTTAGGAACCTTGCCGAGGAAAGATGAATATTGGGATGCGGCCAAAGCGGCGTTGGATTTCTTGGTTCGTTCCCAATTCCTCCAGATTTTTTTTTTGGACCATTCGAAATCCGGCTTCTGTTTTTGTCAGTGTATTGTATGTGTGCAAGTTAGTCTACACATTGTATCACAAAATGGAAAAGAGTGACACTTGTGTGCACCCAAAGATCTCCAGACAGCCGGTTCCATCAAAGGAGAAGGAACACAATGCGAGTGTTTCCTTCATTACCTTGATGCGAACCTCAAATAACACACAAACAACAAGGTGCTTCAAGTACTACGAGTTAAACTCTTTATCTCTCTCTCACACACACACACACAAAATGTAGAGGAAGTTATGTTGCCTTTAAACATTCCTCAGCTTCCCGGTGATGTTTATCGCTCAGTTTCCTGAGAGTTTCTCGCCATTTAGAAAAACAAGGTGAGACTTGAGCTACAAACGGCCTCATAGGTTCTGACTTTGTTCTCAGAAAGCAGCAACAGGACGACGGCCTGAATAGAGAGTGAGAGACGTCATTCCTTCAATGGCTTCATGAGAGCTTCGGAGATTATAAAAGCATCTGAGCCGCTGGATCAAGCTTCCCGATACGAAAACGACCACGTTTTACATGAGAGTTTTGTATTGTTAAAGTGGATTTATGACGATTAATAAATAATTTTCAACTTCAAAGGATTTTTTTTTTTTTTCTTCCTCTCCTGTTGCGATGCGAGGACTAAAGTGTGTGATCTTAAAGTGATTCACAGACTTCTGGTGCAAAATAGTATGTAAAGTTACTGTTTTTTTGGGTACTTTGAACATAACTCGAAACAAAGACTCAAAAGAATACATCCGCTCTGCGTAGTGCAGCAATATTTAAACAATGGAGCATAGTGAGAAGTGGAGAATGTTGCACATTAAATCATTTGAAAAAGATATTTTGTATACAAAAAAAAAACGCAGAACATTTTGTCTTAGAATGACTTCATTTATTTGGAATAAAAAGAGAACGTAAAAATAAAAGTAAAATGTGTCACCCGATGACATTAGTGAGGTCTCAGATCTACTTCGTTAGGGGAGGGCTTGGGCTACGTGTGATGGCCGTGGCGTTCCTCGGGCATCGCCCTGCCGAGCCGCAGCAGGCAGCTGATGGTGGGCTCGTAGAACACCAGACGCGGGTCCTCCGCCGCCGCCGCCGCCGCCGCCTCGGCGCCGGTTGGGTCCACGGAGCGGCCGAACAGCGAGGCCTTCGGAGGCTTCGCCAGAACGCACCTCGTCACGCAGCCCAACTCTGTGAGCGCCTGCGGGGGGTGGGGGGGGGGAGAAGATTACGACCTTTCAACCTTCAAAAACGTGCTCATTTCCGTGGGGGGGGGGTTGATTTTCCCGCCTACCTGCAGCAGGTCCAGCAGCGCCATCGGCTGCAGCTTGTCCTTGTAGTGCTCCACCAGCGTCTGCAGCGTCACTCCGGGACACGACATGACGTGGTACATGACGGCCTCCAGCATGAACTTGCACACCTGCCGGTTCAGGTTGCCGTCGACCATGCGCCACGGCCGGCTGATGAAGCTCCGGTTGCCGCTGTGTGTGGGGGGGGGGGCAGACGGCAAAGGAGATGAGACAAGGGGGGCGAGGAGGGACGTCCTTGCCTGCGATCGGGTAACCCGCTCACTTACGGGTCGTCGGCTGCGTCCGGAGAGCCCGCCGCTTCCTCCCCGATACTCCTCAACCGGACCCTACGGAGCTTCCTTCCTTCCCGCTTGGCTTCCGTTTCCGCCGCCGCCGCCTTGTGCTCTCCGTCCTCCGCGGGCCGCGTCGGCTCCCCTCCCTCCGCCTCCACGTTCGGGGCTCTGTCGGCACCCTCCTTGCTCAGAGCCTCTGCTGCCGCGTCGCCCGGCGCCCCCCCGGCTCCGCCCTCGCCGCCCAAAGGCGGTTTCTTTGCGGGCGGCTCCCCGGCCTCCTTCCGCGCCTCCCGCCTGGACCTCTTGCGCAGGAAGGGGATGTTGTGGTCCTTCTGCAAAAAGGGGAGTCTGTCGGTGCCGGTGCTGGAGTCGGACCAGTGCTTGGAGTTGACGGTCAGCAGCCAGGGATCGGCGTGCTGCAGGAGCACCCAGCGGACGCCCAGGCCCCCGACCTTTGACACCTGGCCTTCTTCTTCCAAGTCCTGCGAGCAAAAAAAAAAAAAAAAGGGGGAAAACGGAGATCAGTCACATCCAAAAGGAAGGAGATTCAGACCTTTTCCTGGGGGCAGAAAGCCGCGACGCGCATAGCAACAGTAACTAAGGAGGGGCAACTGCCTCATTTGTGGTATGACAACTGCTGTCAGCTCATTGAATTTGAACATTTTCAATTACGTACTTTGCGAGAAGAGACTGCGGACGTAGCCACGGTGACACAATGGTTTGAAGGCGTTTCAGCTGCCGCTTCCTTCTTTTTGTGTTTTTTCGGCGCCAGAAGCGACCGGAAACGCAAAGAAGGAAGCGTTCATCTACCTTCCTGCCTCCTTACCTGAGCCACATTATGTTACAGCTTAGCCAAAAAGAGGCCGATACCGTTGACCCCCGCAACTTCCTCTCCAACAGTTCAGAGAGGAGACTGACATCTCAAACCAAAATAATTTAGAAGTAACAGGAAGCGGGTGCAGTTAGGAGTATGGGAGGAGCAGCTCCTAAGCTGTACTTTACAGTAACCCATGTAATCATCATGCAATCATCATGCGTCCACCTGCATGTACTGCTGCAGGCTGCGGGTGCGTCCGGACCGCGGCTCCTCCAGGTGCCGGTGCCCCCCCCGGTGGAGGTCATCCACGTCCAGGCCGCTCTCACCGGCTGCCTCCAGGCTGCTCCTGAGCTGCTCGAAGGCGTCCACGTCCCGAGGGGTGTAGCCCTTCTGCTGGACCAAGCGCGCGTGGCACTCCTCCACCTCGCCGGGAGACGGGGAGGAGGAGGAGGAGGAGCGAGTGAAGGCTGTGAGGACGGAGGGCACCGGGCGCACGCCGCCTCTCCTCAAGTCCAGCGGTGGTGTTTCTAACGGGGGAAGGAAGACAAAGAATTATTCCCTGCAGATCATATCGGCGTCTGTGTGTGTGTGTGTGTGTGTGTGTGTGTGTGTGTGTGTGTGTGTGACACTCACTCTCTTGAGGGAACAGGTGGTGGGCAGGTGTGTCGCGCAGTTTCATCCGCACGATACACGACTCCACCACGATGCTGTCAGAGGTGTTGATGTTACGTAGTTTGACTAGAAAACAAAGCCAAGCCGCCACGTCACGAACCTGAAACCTGGCGCTTTTCCTTCTGTACCGACATTCTTATGAGGAAAAAGTCAAAAAGCCAAACTCCACCTATGCCCGGGGAGCGGTGTCCGAGCATCATCAGGAACTTGGTTTGAGACGCCTGCGACTTCACCCCTAACTTCTTCTTCTTCTTCTTCACGTCGCACTCTTCGGCGTCATCCTCCTCGTCCTCCTCCTCGTCATCGTCGTCGTCGTCGTCGTCTTCCTCCAAAGCGCCGACGCTGGAAAACACAACGTTTCCCTCCACATCATCTCGCCAAATCAAATCCCTTGAAGAAGACTCTTCCAGCTGTAGGTTATTTCATTCACAGAATCCGGCGAGCTCACCTCTTGACGAGGCTGGTGTCCAACAGGTTGCTGTCCACCACCACCATCTGCCTGGGGACGGAGACGAGGAGGCTCAGCAGCCCCAGAGACATCAGGCTGAGAGACACGGCGCAGCCGCCGACCGCGGCGTCCACGGAGAAGAGCATCAGGTCCGACGTGTCCGGAGGCTCCTCCCCCGGGGGCGGGGCCTCGTCCGCCCGCCCCCCGCTGGCTCCAGCCTTGGCGGCCGGGAGACCCTCCGCCTCCGTTTTCTCGCCGCTCGCCTCCATCGGCTCCTCGGCCGCCGGCGCTGGTTCACCCGGCGCTCCTCCTCCTCCTCCTCCTCCTCCTCCTCCGGCTTTCTTCCGGGGTCTTTTGTTCTCCGTCGCCTCCTCGCGGCTCGGGGAGCGGTCGGCAGTCTCGTGGTGGAACTCGACGGCGGGCCGGTCGTCCCCCGCCCCGTTGGCGATCAGAGCTCGCAGGAAGCGGTGGGAGTGGTTGACCAGCGAGTGAGGAAAGCGCCACGAGAAACACCTGTCGGGAAGCGGGGGGGGGGGGGCACTTTTATAACGTTAAAATATATATATATTTTTTAATTAATGGGAGATAAAGAGGAGAAACGGAAATAAATGGAGATTTAGAAAGAAAAAAAAAGAAATCTGTTTTTCAAAGAACAACATTTGAAACAATCAACATACCAAAACAAAAAAATCTTTTATGAAATATTTTGTGTCTTTAGTATGTAGCAGGGACTAAAAAGGGAGTAACTACTGTGAAGCTTGGAAACCCCAAAACTGGAATAACAAAAGAGAAAAGGTGTTCTAGAGGAACTAAGTTTACTACCATTCAGGGAGTGGAAGCTCTTATTGTGGAGAAACAGGAAGTCTTGTTGCTAAGCACCAAGTGTTAAAAAAAACATGGCTTTTGTTTTTTATGAAATGATTCATTCAATTCCTCTAGTTATAATTATATCCAAACGTATGGAAGGCCTGAGGGCAAAGGGCAGACGGACCTGTGGTAGGATTGGGACAGCTGGTAGGACATCGGCAAGAAGGGCAGCGCGCGGTTCTTCTTGGGCCCGAACAGGTGATGGACGCGGCGGCGGTTGACCAGGCCCTTCTTCCTGAACTGGATGAAGATCTGGCACAGCAGCTCCTGTTTGTACCTGCTGTACATGTGGAAGGTCTAGGAGGAGAGGAGGGGATTCTGAACCACAGTGTCTGGTGAAAGGAGGTCGGGTCGCTCTAAAAACTGTGTAATCTCTTATAGATTTTTATTCAAATGGTGTTCAACACTGAAGTCTGTGTTTATATATGAAGCACTTTGTAGTTTTGGTGCTAAAAATTCAAAGATCAGAGCATTAAAATAAAAATATAATTAAGTAAATCATCCCGTTTTGCCGACCTCATCTTGAATGAACATGAGGAGCTAAATCAAAAATGGCCGCCGCACCTGAAAGGACCGGGACGACTTCATCTGAGCGTTGGTCATGGCCAGAGTGCTTTGGATCAGGTTTTCTAACACGATGGCATGAATGTCATCTGAGCTGCAGTGGGCACAAACAGACAAACAATCAACCAAAACAACAACAACAACAACATCTCAAATGTGTCGAGTCAAAGAAAATCGCATCGAAGCCTCACCAGTTGATGGTGTCTTTCCTCGGCACCTTCCTTAGGCTCTCTATCGCCGAAACCTTGAACCTGCAACACACACACACACACACACACAGATGTTACATCCTGCACTCCTCCTCCTCCTCCTCCTCCTCTTCCTCTCCTTACCGTGAGAAGAGCTGGCGCTTGGTGTCCGGTATGACCAGATCCGTGGTGCTCAGAACAGTTCTGAACTTCTCCCGGAGCAGTCTGGCATACTCGGAGAACGATTTAGCACAATCCTGAAACAACAGGAGGCGGAAACATCAGCTTTTAGACGACACCACCCCCACCCCCCCCCCTCTCTCTCTCTCACCCCCCCTTCACCCTCCCCCCCACCCCCATATCAGAGAGCATCAAAGACACAACGCACATCTGAATTCTCCGGATCTGCAGGTTTCTTGGACTCCAACAGCTTCATCAGAGGTTTGTCCTGGTACGCCTCGGCCAGACAGATCCTAAAGAAAGGACACAGCCGTCAATCAAACCGCAGGTTTATGTGTTGTTGATGTTGTTGTTGTTGTTTTTTTGTACCTTTGGGACCCACCTGTAGTTCAGAAGAGTCTGCGGGTTTTTCAGGATGTATCGGGTGCGGCGTCCGACGGCGACGGACGTCTTGTCCATCGATATCTCGTACTCGGCTTGGAGGAGGTCTCTCACCACACAGTACGGGACGTACGGCCTCTTCAGCTAGAACGAGGGGTTCAAACGGTATCCATTTGAAACGGCGCCTGGAGTTATTCAGCGTTCAGAGTTATTCTTTGTGCGTGGCGGCGTGCGCGCACCTTGCTGTTGAGCAGGTGTGCGGCCACCCGGCAGAGCATCATCAGCGAGTCCTCCTGCACGGACCAGTAGACCCGCTGCCGGGTCATCCTCTTTATGGCCCGGTGGTCCGCCTCGTCGTGAGCGGGGGTGCGTTTCTTCGGCTCTTTCGGAAAAAACAAAACAAACAAACAAATAAATATAAACACACACACACACACACACACGCCGTCGGACGGACGCGGGCTGGTTGGGGCGCCGGCGTTTTACCTCTCTTCTTGCGCGGCGCCGCCTTGGTCACCTTGGCCACCTGCTGTTTGCTTCTCTTCCTCTTCTGCTTCTTCCCGCCGACAACCCGCTTGTTTCTGGTCGCCGGCTCGACATCCAACTGGTTAAAAAAAAAAACACACACACACACAGCTCAATAAACAGACTGGAACCTTCATGAAGGGCATTTGCTTGGTGCAACATGTAAAGAACATCAAAGACATACCGTCACAACCTCTGTCACTGGCCTCTTGTCGGTCACGTAGCGAGGTGCAGTTGTTCCCCCTGTCGGTCGCACACACACACGCACGCACAATAACTCCTCCGTCCGCGAGTGACAGCAGCGTTTCTTTGAGAGAAAATGCGATTTTTTAAAAAAGGAATCCATTTTTCTTTCTAAGCGGCAGCTCACCGGCTTTGAGCACAATCCTGAAAGCGCTTCTGGTCAAGAGGCTCTTCAGCCGGATTTTGTTCTCCGTCGACTGACTACCGCTAGGGGCCTGAAAAAACAACAACAACAACAACAAAAAGATGAACAGGCGCAACATTTGAGCCACGTCCGATATCCCCGAGAAGCGAACACAAACCTTTTTGATCATCAGAAGGTGATTGGTCCACAGCCAGTTGCGTTTAAGGTGAGCAAAGAATTCAGAGTCCAGACCTGCGGCTCCTTTCCCGTCTCCCGGCGTGGACCAGTCATCAGTCGCCTCACGGGAGCCCCTGAATGTGTGTGTGTGTGTGTGTGTGTGAGAAGCTACAATTACACATCAATGCTACACACAGGTGATGACCTGGATTTACATTACTCCCATTATTTGATTTGATTTAAATTTACTTTAGTTTTTAATTGCTTTGATGACAGTTTTTCTGTAAAAGCACTTTGTTATAAGCTGCTGTCACAGAGTACATCAGACTGCACTTACTTCAGCAGGTTTGACAGTCCCGCAAACACGTGGCGTTCGCACAAAAAGGAAGGTGCCGTTTCATTATCTTTCTTACTGCGGATTATCCCTGAAAGAGCAAACAGAGCGAGATCTTGGTTGTTTTATCATTTTGCTTTCAGTGTGTGTGTGTGTGTGCGCGCGCTCGTACCCAGCGGCGTGTTGAGGCAGACACACATCAGGTCAAACCAGTAGTTCTCCACGTCCTCGGCCGTGTTAAAGGTGTACCGGCGCCTCTCGAAGGGTTTCTCCGGCGACTCGGTGACGATCCAGTAGTGAGGGTCGGCGCTGGTGGTGTCGACGATGGTGGCGTGCCGCCTCAGGTACACAAACACCTGGATTGGGGCAGATGTTGAGACACATGGAAAGACAGTTTACTCCATCCGGATCAAGTAAAGAATATTATCTTTCTTGATGCTACGCTGACGCTTCGTTTGACGCACATGAAATAAATAAAATAAATAATGCGTTTTGCCCGTATTCACAGCCGTCACAATTTAAGCGCCTAGAAATTAGATTTTTACTTGTAAACCCCCCCCCCCCCTCCGGTGATGTTGCAGCGTACCTGGTCTTTGTCCGTGAACTTCTCCACAGGACCAAACTGCAGCAGGCCCATGTAGACCAACTTCTGCAGGTTCATGTGGAACGAGAAGATGTATTTCCTGAAGTAGAAAAAACGCACAAATGCTCCATTTAGACTCAACAACGATCCAGAGGGGCGTGGAGAGGAAGGAGGGGGGGATGGGGGGGGGGTCACCGTTTGTAAAGCAGCTGTCTCTTCATTCTGGCGGGCAGCGCTCGGACCAGATGGTGCTGCTTCACAGGGTCGCTGATATATTCCTCCAGTCCGTCCACCTGTGGGGGCACAAGTCAGCGAATTTCATCTCCTGCACGTTTCGTCCTTAATGTGCTGCAAGCCGCAACATTCCGTTCATTATTAGAAGTATTATTTAATAAATAAATTTAACGGTGCGCACAACAAAGGCGTCAGAAAAGCACATTTCAAATTGTAAATGGAATATTTTTTTTTGGTTTTTATTTCAAACCAAAAAAATCCATAAGAACATCCTTACAGTCCCTCACCTTGTAGTTGACCTGGATGACCTGGATGAAGACGGAGAGAGGCATGCAGAGGAGCAGGTCGCCCACCATCGCCCAGCCGCTGCTGAACCCTTTGTGGACTCGGACAGGAGGAATGAATCTCTTCCAGGTGTCTTCATCGGCGTACACTGTCACAGCCGGGGAGAACATCCAGGGGTTTGAATGGGGGGAGAACACCGAGAGAAGTCCACATGATGAACCCGAGTTTGCATGTCGACTGCCGTTGGAAGTGATTTATACCGCAGAAGACCCGCAGCTTTGACCACACGCGACGCCCTCGCACCTTTCAAGTGGGTCTGAGAGCAAGCGGACGTTGCTTTGTCCTTCGCCTCCTCTTCATCGCCCGACGACAGCGTCACGTCCAGGCTGCCCGCGGTGGCGTCCGCCCGCCCGCTTGCCTCCGTCGGCCCGGCGCCGTCGGAGGCCGTGGCGTCCGCCGGCGTCCGGGCGGCGGGCTGGACGTCGGTGGGGTCGCTTCTGCCCGGGTGGCCGTAGATCAGGTAGCAGAGGAAGCTGTGGACAACGTGCAGGCGATGCATCTTGGGCTGGAAGCCCAACGTCTTCCCCAAGCCCCGAACTGCAGAGGGGAGAATGACGGTGATTTTACGAATGCAAAGTCGTTATTTGCTTTGCTTCTTGCAGATTCCAATGCAATGTATTCAGTCTAAACCAATCATGCGCCCCCCCCCCCCCCCACACACACAGACACATTTTGCCCGTCTCGTACTACCTGGTTTGGGACTGAAATCGTCTGCTTTTCTCTTGTCACGGGGTGGGTTTTTAGACTCGGCACCCATGGCGCCCTCGGGCTCCAGGCTCTGTTTACGGGCCTCCTCTTCCTCGTTTTTCCGCCTGAGGGACAAGGACCAGTCAAAAGACAAAGTCAAAAGGGGAGACAACGGTGAAACGCCCCCCCCCCCCCCCTCCCCCCCCGACGTATTTCAGGGGCTTGTGCTCACCGTACGGCCGTGTAAGAGCTGGAGATTTTGAAGCGGACCTGTTCGATGACTCCGGTCACCATGTCATCGCTGGGCTGGATGGACGGATGGACGATCATCTCCACCTGCCAGAAGAAGAACATCAGGTGGCCTTCTTCTACTTTTTGCATTTGTTACTTTCATTCAGTACCTGCTGCATTTGGGTTTGTCGTCAAAGTCCATTCATTCATTCACTAAAACTGTGAGAGTTGTCTCTCATATTGTCTTAAGACATATAATTATAACTAAGATGGATCATTTTAGTTCATTGGTCTTATTGTTCGTAGCCCGCAGAGATTTCATTCATTTGTTGATCTCCACAGTAATATTCTATATTAACCTCATTGTGATCGTCCTTCTCAATAAGCGACACGTACCTTCTTGTGGATCCCGTCCTGGATGACGGTGGTCTTGTAGACCTTCAGGAGGCCTTCTCTCGACAAGCCGTCTACGAGACGCACAACAGTCTTCCTACAGCACTTTGTGTTGAGCCCATCGTTCTTCTCCTCTTCATTGATTATCTTTTGAAGCCTAAAGGAAGACATCAGGTTGCCTTTACAATTTATTTTAGTGGGCAATAAAATGATTTGAAATTAAACGGAGACAGTTCAAATGTCATGGGGGTTGAACGAGGTTCTTTTTATGAGAACTGAAGCAGTTTTCTTCGTCCATTTTCTCTTCAGCGCCTCCCGACTGCATTGAAAATAAAAACCAGGCACCATACAAATAAGTACCTCATACAACCCCCCCCCAAAAGATCCCCAATGTGGGTCCCAATGATGGTGCATTTAAGGTAAACCCACAGGAAAAATCCCTCGATGATTTTGAAGCTGCGGATGGCCTCGATGATCAGGTTCCTCCTCCTCAGCAGGCGGTACGTCTCGTGGGATCTCGCCGAATACCGATGGGTTTTTTCGCGAGCCTGAGGGAAGAGGAACAAACACTCATCCACTGATCTAAAAAAACAACAACAACAACAACAAACAGTGGAAGAAATGCATCCCACTGACCTGCGGCTTGCAGATATCTGTAACAAGCTCAATGTTGGTGTTGTCTGGATTATCGGCGGCGTTCAGCCCCTCACGCAACGGGTTGGATGGAGAAGAGTTGGATTCATCCTCCTTAAAGAGAGCTTGTTTGAAAAAAGAAAACCAAGAGAATCGAATATGATTAAAGAGCTAAAGAAGGTGAACTCGCATTCAGTAGACGTTCATCACGTAAAAAAAAAAACACTGCAGTAACTTGGAGGCACATTTTCCATTTTAAGATCTGTTATCGTTTTTTAAAAAGACAAAAAAAATTTCCCTTTTTGCTTACAGCGAGACAGAAAACCAAACCAAAACAGTGCGTTTGCTGCGTCCGGCTCACGCTCACCTGCTCGGGGAGCGGACCCCGAGTCGGGCGTCGCGGCGTCGGCGCCCTCGCCGCTGGCTTTTCGTTTGGTTTCACCTGAGAGAAGACAGAAAAAAAAAGCAAAGCAGTGCGATGAAGTATGCTTTTGACGGTCACGGGTCAGTTGGCGTGCGGGTTTTTCGGCCCGCTGGGGGACAGGGGGGGGGCGGGGGCGGGGGGCGTGTTTACAGCTGGGAACCAGGTGTTCCTGATCGATCCCGATACATAACCAGAAAAAACGAGCTTTAGACGCCCACCCTCCATCTGCCCCGTTGGAGAAAGGTTTGCTCACATTCAGACCCCGTGCTCTCCGGTTGACTACGTTTCACTGCGCTTCTCCTTCCCGCCTTCTTTCTTCCGGACGCCGACTTCCCTCCCGCTGCGCCTCCCTTCGCGCCTCCCTCTGCGTCGGAGGCGCCACCCGCTACATCCGCTTCCTTTGTGTCGTCGTCGGTGGTGTCGTCGTCGTCGTCGTCTCCCCCTCCGCCCGCCCTCTTATTCTTCTTCCTCTTCTTCTTCTTCTTCTTTGCGCTCTTTGGCGTTTTCGGGGCGGGCGGCTGGGGGTTCGATGTCTGCGGCGACGCGTAAAGAAGCTTCTTCCGTTCCTGCTCCTTAGCAAACATTTGGAGTTGGTTACTCACTCCAACACACCTGGGAACAACGGACGTTCAGTTCATGCGACTTTAATATCAGAATGAGGGACTTTACACTTGTTCACACACACACACCTGTGGCTGATGAACCTTGTGGCCCGTTGTCGACCCTCATCTACCATGAATCCCTGCAGGGGGGGGGGAAGAGACATCACAATTCACAATGTGAATTAACACTTTGTCTTATTTGACTCCTTTTTATCGTCAATTTTGAGAGACATAATGAAAATTGGTGTCATATGGGTACAAAATGCTTGCAGTACGTGTAACATTAGCAACACCAAGTGTCTGGAAAGCACAGTGTTCCCCTTCCACAATGTGAAAGTGAAAGGTATTATAACAGCGTTGCTCAGTGCAAGCAGCAGATTAGAATCAGCAGCCTTATCAAGGATTAAAATGTGACCGTTGCATTCAATTCACCACAAAAACAAGTTACAAAAGAAAACAAACACCATTTTCCACTCAAACAGATGAACGTGCTTGTGCCGGCCAAACTCGGTTCCATCGATTCGATAATATCTGATGAACATGGCGGCGTGAGAAAAGGGGATTTTCTTTGTGCCGGTGGTCACGTGGGCGGGAAGCCAAAAAACCATCCCACAATGGAGACTCAGATGTGCGCTCCCAGGCTAACTTCCTCTCATGCAAGATATTTATCCAAAGTCTCAAACTGCACATCACCTATTCTTACACACTTTGTTTTAAAAATGTAAATGACATGGTAAGGGTGCAGGTCTCACCTTAATGAGGGCGTCCCTCTCCAGCCTTCGACAAAGCATTCGAGATTCCAGCTTACCGACATTCATTCGCAGCCCGAGATCACGCTGCTTTATTCCCTTTGAGCCGGAGGCCAACACTGCCACGTTACAACAACAAAAGCAGAGGCATTAGCATTGGCACATTAGCGGGTCTTTTATTTTTAAATCGACTTGAGGGCTAAGTGCTGACAGAAGCCTCATCGTTGTTCTACTCCAAGATGCATGGCCCTTCATGGCCTAATCTTTTAAAACCTCGCTTGTAAGAAGGTCTTCGTATTTAACCTCCTGCTTCGAACGCATCGGTTCCCTTAATTTCGGCGTGTTTTCAGGGAAACCGTTACAAGGTCTGACCTAAGGAAACGAATGCAAAATAAAAACGACCCCCCCAAGTGAAAATGAAACCAGAGTAATCAAACGTACCGATGTGATAAGCCTGCGTAAGGACGTCGATCTCCATGATGCGCCCCTCCGGAGGCAGCGCTCTGTTGCTGTAATCTTCGTCCTCGTCGTCGTCCTCGTCGTCAGCGACGCCCTTCCGTGTGTACGGCTTCACCTGCTTCAAACAGCGCACCAGCACCTTCCTCCCTGGAGAGCAAAGTGAAAGGACGCAGTGCACCGCTGAGGCATGTGGGGAGAAAAGAACCACTGACTAGCGGCTTGAATAGCTTGTAGGGAAGGTGGCCCATAGATGTATATAAACTATATTTGTATGTTAAGTTACTATTTTCATATCAAAGAAGAAACTTTCACGCTGATCTTTAATTCTAAAATAAAATATTCCTTTAAGAACTGGCTTTTCTGTCCCTGCATTCATGGCTACTGGGGCACCTGAGTGTAAAATAGTAACTTATCAATCAATGAGGTAAAGGGCAGTAAGTAATTTATTCATCAACCAATCATTTTTCAGCCTTGGTTTCATGAGGCCGACTCAGCGGCACATTTACCCGATTTGTTGACGCAGGGCCCGGCTTCGGGGTCCAAGTCCTCCAGAGGGAACTGGCAGTGCTCGATCAACTTGGCAGCTCGCATGTACCGAACTAAAAGCCTGAAGCTACGCTCACTGATGCTCTGTAAAAAGAAAACGCACACAGTAAGTATTTCGCAAACAGGGTGGCGGCGGCACACGCAGACCGACGGACACTCACAGAGAGCTGTTCCTTGAGAACCAGCACGGTGACAAAGTGACCAGGTGACTGCAGGAGGAAGTTGGACACGTACTCCATCAGCATGTCGTACTTCGTCCTCCTGGAAGAGCGGGGAGGGGAAGATACAAACAGAAGTTTCATACAGAACCCGGGACGTCACTCAACTCAAATTAAAGAAATAGAAAGAGGGAGGAAGCAGGCTCCTCCCCCCCCCACCCCCCCGATCGCCCCTCTCACGCAAACACACCTGTTCACATGGAAGCGTTTGAGCAGCAGAAGAATGGAGTGTTGCTGCTGCCCCGAATGCGTCCGCGTGATGTGGGGCTGCATGGTGATGAGCCCGTGTTTGACCAGCGCCTTCCGCATGTAGTGCAGCTTCCCGGCGTCGATCCTGTAAAAAAACAAAAAAAAACGGGCTGTTGTGACGTGGAGCGGAACAGAGCGCAGCGGGTGACGGCGCGTGCGGGTGCGTCTGGTACTTGAAGGAGCTCCCGTGTAGGTCGCTCTGGAGCTCCCCTTGCCAGCGCGCTCGCCCCACTCGCTCCAACATGCAGAAGGAGTAGTCGTTCAGTTTCAGATCGGGGTCGCTGTCCACTCCGATGAGGGTTCTGAATCGCAGCATCTGGGACGCCACGACGACAAGCTTACGGCCATATCTGTGGAGGGACGGGTTGGAGGGGAAGGGTGTCATAAGACAAATGTACATGGATTTTGTCAGTTGCTGTCTACGGTCAGATGGAGCAAGTGTTTGGAACACTTCTCTACAAACCTTTCCAAAGCCTGCGGGAGGTCGAGCGATGGGGCGAGGGACTTGGATCGGACGTGCCGAGTGACGTCGATCCGCTCTTTGAGGACTGCACACGAGCCCTGTATCCCATGCTTGTTTTCTAGAGTGATACTGACGGGGTAGGCGTCTTTTAGCGTGTCGGAATACGACGGTCTCCTTTCGATGCCCGTCTCTGGGTCGATGTTTTTGAACCTGAAGAAACACACACAAACACACACACACACACATACATACACACGTGCATGGAATCACAAAATGCATCAGCATGTATAGAATACAGGGACACCGAAAGAGGTGCTTTCTAACAGTGTGTGTACGTTGTGTTGGTAAATCCGGAACTAGTTCATGTTTTGGGGTCGGTTTTTACTGAAACGACATTCCTCGTGCCTCAAATAGGAAGGATAAACTCACCTGTCAAACAGCCGCACGTCCTCTCTCTCCTTCGGCAGCTGATAGAACTTCAGGTCGGTGTTGTTGAGGAGAGACGTCCAGAGGAACTCTTTGGTGCAGTCGTCGAGCTTGAGGGGGAAAGCAGGCTTTCTACTCTCCAGTCGTATCCAAAGAGAGTGAATAGTTATCCCGTCGAGTCCCTCCAAAGCCACCTCATCCACAACTATACTCAGCGGCTCCATAGTGCCACCATGCACACCGCCGCCTGGGCTAAAGCCGCCCGTTAAGCTAACATGCTAGCTCGATAGTTAGCAGCTTGTTCCGGGTTCACACGATTCACCGCGGGTTAAGAAAATAAAGAGTGAAGAGGATTATTCGCGTGCTGAATGTCTCTGGGTGAGGTCCGAGTAAGCCAACGGTGTCAATTTATTTGAACAGTTTGAAGCGTATTTGTTTACAAAACAATGCTTCCTCCCAACTGACGTTACGTTACGTCGTGCGTCTTCGCGTACGTGGTGACGTCAGGTCTCAACTTTGAACTCACGTTGAAGTTTTATAGATTAAAAAAACGAAATCCACAAGGTGGAGTCCAAGTACAGTTAAAATCATTCTACGAGTTATTTTATGGTTTTGAACAGGCACATTATACTCACACATTTGATTTAAAATGGCATCTTGACTTGTATTACCAAGTAATTTGCAACAAAGTTGTTCTGTCTCTGCTTCTGTCTAATATTGAGGTAAAGTTTCACATACAATACAATGATTTAATGAAATAAGATGCATTATTATAGTTTAAATAATATGAGCAGTTGGAAAAATATCATACATTAACGTTAATAACTTATTACACACTATACACTATATTTTGTAGTGGAAATGTCATTTTACAGAATTAAACGTTTTAATGCAAAACGTGCAATAGAAGGAATGTGCTCGTGTGTCATTTAAAAATGCCCTGAAGCACTAAAACTTCAAAATACATGTAAGATCTTCTTAACCTTATGTTTTATCCCAAAGAATTGTCTTACAATTAATTTAAATATGTTTAGTTATCTTCATGTTATATTTAGACCACATAATTATTTAGTATTCTTATGTTGGACCTAATGTAGTAGAAAAGAAAAAACATTCAACTTTAATCTTTGAATTGTAGTGAAGAAGAATTTAGCAATGAGTATTTATAAGTTGGAAATAATTCTTCCTTCAACTGCGCAGTAAAGAAATAGACCCCTTTCAATTGAAGACGTTTATGACATGTAACGGGCGAAAAAACAGATGCAAACAATAAAATGAATTCCATTTAGCTGCTTCAGTTTCCTGGTACTGTGCTTGTTGGCTCACCGGCAAACTTGAAATAGACCAAAGTCATCATTAAAGTTATTAGTACCACCTGTGCTTCTCCTACAAAGAAAAGTCTAAATATCCTCCATGCAAACGACCCATGGTGTTTAAAATGTCTTTACTTACGGTTTAAAAAAAAAGGCATGCAAGTTATTATTAAAAGTAAGGAAAATTAAGTGACATGGTGTCAAAGAAAAGGAGATGACCGATTTATTTAACATCTTTATTATGAAGTACCTTTTTTTAAAAGAAATGTACAAGTGGAACCAGCACAGTGACATCTTGGCGTTTACCTTCGAAAAACAGAAACACCATGGACATATGGTGCAGGTCTGAAGACATATATGAAATGATAATGTACATATTTACAGCAGAGGATCTATCAGAACAGAAGTGAGCAAGCATGAGTGCAGCTAATAGTTCAACGGGTCCGACTGAAAATAAAAAAAACAATTGACAATAAAAGCAAAGGATTGGTTCAATAAAGATATTTTTCGAAAGATAACATGATAAAAGGCACTGTGTTTCACACAAACTGACAGCACAACAGACGCAGTTGTTTGTTCTGTCCATCGAAGCATAATCACAAGAAACAACAAATGTCGTCATTCAACTGTCCCTGGGCGTTCTAACAAATCAGATAAAATACATCGGAGGGCCGTAGCAGGTCGCATATGAGTATTAAAACAAAAAATAGATAATTCAACTCATCAGGAAAACATTCCTTGTAAAGAACATGCTTGGTGATAATTAAAATTACACTTTTTTTTATAAACAAATACATATCTAATTTTAAAATGTCGTATTGAAGGCATAATGGGTTGAAGTGAGGACAAATAGGTTGTTTTCCCGATGTTTCCCTTTCTGGGCCGAAAACCCAGGACAAAAATTGTATTTGACATTCCTGCAAGACGTACAGTAGGAGCTCTTTGTTTGATGAACACATTCAATTAACTACCAGCATAGATAACACAAAACACCCAGTCGGGCCGATCCGTTTGAGATCAACGCTGAAGACGCGGCGCGATTACGGGACCAAAGAAAGGCGTTTCCTTTGAGGAGATAGCAGGGAAACGTTGTTTTTAAAAGTCAAATTACATTAATCTCACATAGCTGGTGTGTGATAAGTGCACCCTCCGCTTCATGAATGGTGCGAGAGGTTTGACATTTGGGGGGGGGGGAGGGGGGAAATATGCATTTCTTGACAGGGTTAGCATGCTCACGTCTGCATGTTAAATATGAAGCGGGCTAGCTTAGCTTAGCTTAGCATAACGACTGGAAAGGGCTAGCCTGGCTCGGTCCACAACGAGAACAAACAGATGGCCCCTACGAGCACCTTTAAGGCTCAACTATTCAACAGGTTTTGTTTAGACAGCTTTACAGCTGAGAATTGGAAGAAAAATAAATAGTTGGTAATGCAGATTGGCTCCATTTCATCCTGTGATGGTACTGAACTTTTGGTGGGAAAGGAACTAGCAATATAAAAAAAAAAAAAAACAATGGACTAAAAGGCAAAAATAGATTGCAGGTTAAACAGTAATGTGTACGAAAGCCAGGCCAGCCTTTTGCTCGTTTACAGTCTTTGCGCTAAGCTAAGCTAACCAAGCAAAGCTAAGCTAACCAACTGTAGCTGTAGCTCTGAATTTTGGGCCGAACTGACACAAAAATGGAATCAATTTTCTCACTTAACTCTCGGCCTAGAAAAGAAAAAAATCGCTTCTCGACCCGTTTGTTTGAGACGAGCTGCAGATGTTGACCTCTGGGGACCTGCTCGTGATTAAAAGAGAAACACATTTAATGGCCGTGGACTTGTGGACTGCACAGACGGAAACACGCATGAAGGCATACGGCACGCACGGTGTGCTCTTTGGCTGGAGTTCAGGCGGACACGCTCGCTCACCAACACGCTTCAGATAAGCATTCTAGATAGCGACGGCACTGGCCAGGCAGGCAGGCACCTAGACGGAGTACAGTTACATACGCAGTGTGGCATTAACAAAAAACAAACAAGAGATGAGGTGACAGTGTGACTGTGGTCGGAGGAGGCACTCCATAAGTGTGTGCGCTGCTCTCTTTCATGAGGATTCTTGTGAGTGAGGAAAAAATAAAAAATACGCATCGCAAACAGAACTACACACTCGCGGGTTAACAGTACAGAAGTGAGGTGCAAGGATGTATTTTAGAGATGGAGGAACAAAAAAAAAAAAAAAAAAAAAACAGGCTGCCCTGAAATCACTAATGAACTAGCTTCAAAACATACAGAGTAATACGACATTAAGTGGAGATATAACGAAATACGGCTGCATTAATAAGTAATAGTACCTGCCTTGTACATACACAATTCAAATAAAATGAAACAAGTATCTAGGATACTTGACTTATCAAAAATATGTAGCTTTGGTAAACAAGTTATGTGGAGAACTGTTGTCTGAACATATTGATGTGAGAGATCACTACATGACATCTAGGAATCAAGGGTGAGAAGGTTTCTGTTTTGAGGCTACGAAGTCCGACGAGAGGAGAAGCGGACTAATAGTTCCGCTCCCCAAAAACACTCCCCCCCTCCTCCCCCCCCCCCCCCCGTCACCAGCTGATGAGGAGACAGCGGAGAGGCAGCGAGCCCCCCCGAGTGGAACGAAGCCGCTTCCTTCACTGTCCCGAGCACCGATTTGAAAACGTTTCCGTGGTAATGTAGCAGCATCGTGATGGTCTGCGGAGGGCAGACTCCTCCGGAGCAGAGGTGGAAGACTACTTTATCCTCTCCTCCCAGCGGTCCCCCCCACCCCCCCCCATCCATCGCAGTGGAAGTGGAAGACTGGTCGGACAGCTGATTTCAACAGCGCATTCCCGAATGTCCGCGGCGGGGAGAAATCATTCAAGTCCTTTTCCTCGTTTGTTACGGCCGAGCTTCACGTGCGTTCGATCCGGGGCGCCGACAAATCTCCACCTCCTTAATACACCATGCAGCGCGCCGACCCCCCCCCCCCCACCGCCCTCCCTCCATCACACATGGCTCCTTCCATCTTTCCACTTTCTTTTGTTCGTTCTTTTCTTTTTTTCCTCTCATAGCTGAACTTCTATCCAAACCACAATGTTCTCTTCCCATTTCCTTTTTTTTTCCCTCATATTAAATGACACCACCCCCCTCCCCCCCCAATTCTGTGTCATCATCGCAAATTTCAGTCAACCTTCTCCACCTTCCCGATGATCTTCTCCTCAAATATGGGCAGGATGGCGTCGTCGTCACGAACCTCCTCGAACACCACGCCGCAGTCAAACTCGTCGCTCACTTTCTTAAAGTAGAACCTGCGCACACAACACAAGACGTGCTGGATTATGAAGAAGCCAAAAGAATTTTTAAAACAGCACCTTTGGGAAATTGTTTTTTTTTTAAAAAAGGTGGCAGTCCCACCCTGACAAGCACAAACTATGTGGACTTTCTCACCTGTAATGGCCCTTTTTCGTAAGCAGCTCCTTGAACTGGCCCAGAGTCACCACGCGGCCTTTGACGGAGGTCCGGTACGGGATCGGCTCTCCACAGAAGTAGTAGGCCACCGTCATGTTCTCGCACACTTGCCTCTTACCGGACTTGTGCCTGAAAGGGAGGAGGCGCCGGGTCAAAACACACCACGCGCGATCGTCAGAGGTGTAAAAAAAAAAAAAAGGTGAGCGGTCGCCACCCACCTCTGCTTGGCCTGCTGTAGTGCGTTCCTCCTCCTCTCCTCCTCCAGTCTCCTCCTAGCCTCCTCCAGCTGGGTGAGCGGGTTGGGGGCCGGGTTGGGGGGCATGGCCGGGTCCTGGATGAACGGGTGCGAGGGCTGGACCTGCGTGGACGCCGAGCCGGGGACGGCGGGGGACACCGAGGAGGGGTTGTTGCGCAGCTGAGCCGACACCCACGGGTGCACGGCCCCGGGGCGCTCCACCGACGTCGGGCGCGGCGACTCGCTGCTGGGCCCCGTCCTCCTCGAGCTGCTGGTGCTGCCGCTGGAGGGACGGCGAGAGGAGAGGAGAGGGGGATCAACGACGGGGGGGGGGGGGGGGGGGGAGACTAAAACCCCGGAACCACTTCGTACGATCGGCGTTTGTGTTCATTTTGAATATCTCGGTGGTAAGATGTCGATTTTACAAACCAACTTAGTTCTCTACCAACAAGAACCAGATAATGGAAGCTATGAAGGACACCGCTGCCTAGTTAATACTAAACCGTGTGCTACTAATTGTGCTCTAGCTACTGCTACTACTGACTCTGGCACATCGTAGATTATCATAAGATCACTTGGATATTGAAAATGACAACCATGAGAATGAGGTAAACATTTTTCATATGAATCACGAGCAAACCTAATATTACTCACCCATGGGAGGTCTTCCTCTGTCGGTCTCCTTCCATCATCCACTGCAGGATCTTGTGGTTTCTCTCCAGATCCTCCAGCGGCACCTGGCCCTCCAGGCCACGCCCGCTCTCCTCTCCTTTGCCCAGCGTCTCCGACGTCTTCTTGCAGCCTCGCCGTGACAGCGTGCTGCCTTTACTGCTGCAGGACGAACAAGGGACACGACCACAGTTCAGGTCCCCCGAAAAAGAAAGAAAAAAAAAAAAACACGCCACGCGACGCACAGCAGCGGCACATTCCACCGCGGCCCCGCCTACCTGTAGCCCAGGCCATCCAGCGTGCTGGCGCCGGCCCCGTCGGCGTAGTTACGACTTCTCCCCGCGTACTGGCCGGCCGGGTCCCCGTTCCACATGAGGTTGGTCTGAGACCGAGGGCCCGCCTCCTCCTGGCCGTCTCTTCCTCTGTGGTGGTACAACTGCTTGTGGTGATGAACACCTGAGGAGGATGACGTCACAGCCAGTCAACACAGCGCACAGCACGACGGGTAGCGGGGGGGGGGGGGGGGGGGTTCACGCAGAGCAGCTCACCTTTGACCCCGGCAGGAGGCAGGCCGTGACCCCTCCCCGGAGGGCAGTGAGGCGGGCCGGTCCCCCCTTCAGGTGAGCGGGATGATTTGGGAGGACTGTGCCGACCCCCCCCCCCTAAGGCGCAGTTGGTCGCCCCCGGCGACTGGCAGCCGGGCGTTTTCATCACGCGCTGCACGTGCTCGTCCAAGATGGACTCCGGGTCGTCGTCTTGGGAGTCCTCCATGGCAACCAGGCCGCCGTAGGTGGCGACCGCCGCGTTAGCGGTGGTCTCCGAGTAGCGGGCGCCGTAGAGAGGAGGGAGCGTGGAGGCGAGGGGGAGTGGTACGCTGTGAGAGGACACGGAGGGCGCCACGGAGACGTCAGCATCGTCACCTTCTTCTTCCTGTTGACAGAAGGAGGAAAACATTCTAGTTTTAACCAGAAACGAGTACAAGCTAGTACACACAAAGACAGACGGAGGAGAAAAATGCATCAACGACGGCTTTTATCAAACTACTAGACATTAATGCCTGAATTGTATCAAATCTGCATGAACAGTCCAATTACTTTTAACTATGTCATTTCAACAGAATTTTAATAGAGTTTAATCCATCTTCCGGCAGGAAAAATACACGCAACTAAATCTATAACTTGGACAGTATTAATTAAGAGACTTACATTGTGTACAGCAACTGTAAGACTTAAAGCTGATGACTTTGGATCAAAGGACCGTTAAGCTTTCGTCCTCAGTGTATAGAGCTTATTGTGACGGGGAGCTCGTGACAACAACAAAAAAAACAGTAATCCGAGTTTGTTTAGACAATGAAATAAGAGCACAACAGCGACTTTTCACACGGACAATGACAACTAATGTGTCACTTTACATGCAGCTGTGCTTACTGAAATTACTGTGCTCACGTCGTAAATTCGATGTAATTTCCTAAAGAATGTTCCTGAAACTTGAATAATATCTGCATGTCTCACATATTTTAAAGGGAAATCTTTAATCTGAAAACACACCATGGAAGAAATGTGTTTATTGCAGCAATAGTTAACCCCTGAAATCCCGACGCTCTTTCTTCTTTAAGACAAATTGCACCAACCAAAGATTTTCATCATCAGCATGTTGGACTGAGCCAACTACACCATCACCATTGTCTAAATATCCGTGAGGAGTTGCCGCTCCGCCCAAACACTCACCATTCGAACTCTCTTCAGCCTCTCCTCGAGTCGCTCCTGAGCCTCTCGCTCCCGGAGAACCGTCTCCAGCCTGCAGATGAGCTCTGCTGCGAACCGCTCAGGCTCCACGTGGATGTCCTTTGGCATGCGGTACGTGCGCTGTGTACAGAAAAAAAGAAGAACACAATTCATACACAGCTGAACACAAAACACAGCCTTAGATGGGCTGAGGAAGCCATTTTTGCAAATTGACTGGTGAATTATAGATAGATTTATGCAGGAAAATGTACTAATTACAAACAATACAGGAACGGAGTTCATAATTATCGGTCTGTCTGCCATTGTGTGGTCCTGTAACTTACCTTCAGCTATGTGTTGTTTGATATCCTAATGAATAACAATGCATCGGCCAGTAAACATATTCACAATTGGGTCACCAGGGATTGTGTTACCGTTATGCTGCACGAACACCGATATGAATGCTGACGGGAGGTCGACTGTGTGTGTGTGTGTGTGTGTGTAACTCACAGGTATATGAGGTAGGGGCACACGTCCGTTGGCTTTGGCACTTTCATGCATCTCTTTGCGATGCTGCTTCCGATATCTGTACGGAGGAATTCCATCTCTGCAAACGCACACAGATAAGCAGCGATCAAACCTCAGATACGAGAAGCCAATTCGTCGTCGGGAGAAGCGTTGAGCCGGTGCGGGTTCGCCGGTGCGTACTCACACGCTGCTGTCGGTCAGCGACATCGTGTCGGCGTCGCTCGACATGCTCTGCTGCTCACTGTCGTTGGCACTGGTTGCTGGAGCGCGGGCGTAGCCCATGTTAGCGTAGTACGGGTTCACCGGCTCCCTCCACGGCCTGAGGACGGGCGTGGGGAAGGTGGTGTGGTGAGCTCGCTTACAAATACTCAGACACGCAGACACACGCATGCACAGAGCTAGGAGAAGTTCTCAATTTGATTGCTTCCAACTCAGCCAGGTTTGGTTCATTATTATTTTGTAATGTTTCAGTAACGACTCATTTTAACACAATGGAAAAAAAGAGAAAAAATGGTATGGTGGTATTAACACAAAACTATTTTCAACCATATAAGAAAACAGGAGTGGACGTAATAGTAAGACATCGCCGTCTTCCTCCTGAAGCTTGAGACACACACACACACACACACACACACACACACACCTGTACTCCCTGGCGTCGGGCCTCTTCCTGGTGGTCGCTGCTCTGTGCGGCGCCGTGTGCATCAGCAGGCTTTGCGTCAGCCTGTCAGCTGGTGTGTCTCTACACTCCTGCTCCTCCTTCTCTTCCTCCGCCTCCCTCACACCTTCTGCACACCTAAAACCAGATTAAATTACATCAGGGACGGTCTTTACGCTTCGTTAGTGCCGCACGGAGCGCCGTAGAAGAGTCGGGGTCATTTATTGTTGAATCATTCCGGATGACAGGCATGAATCCTGTGCGATAGACGACATCAATTGTGCATCCGTCTCACCTCCACTCCTCATCCTCAGCTAGTGTGGGTAAGTACCCGGGCACCGGCTTGGCAGGCCCCGACGAAGGGCTCTGATCGCTGGGGTTGGGCTTGGGGCTCTCTCCTCCTGTACGCGTGTACTCCAGGTACAGATCCGACTTGAGGAACAACGGGTAGGTGTTCTCCTCCATCATGCCTTGGATCTCCGTCTGGGCCTGGAACCAACAAACAAACGTGGCGGTCACTACGGCGCGGTGGCACAAAAAACAAAGGAGGCCGCTTGGCATCCTTGACAAACAGAGCAACTCATATGATGCACGTCATATGTGACGGTCACACAGCGGTCACTGCTGAGAGCGCCGTCCTCCGTGGAAACGTAAAGGCCAAAATCTGGTTACTTTTGTTTCACACAATGTTGCTTCACTAGTTTAGGGCCACATATTTATATACACAACGGCTTTGAGTTTTATATCAAACTGATGCCCACCCCAGGCATTTAGCTAGTTGCATTCAGGCCGCACCAGTAGAGAGGATGGGAATTGTATTTATTGAGGTTTAACAGACACAGAATCTGAAAAGGAAAGGAAAAAAAGCTAGATTTTAAAATGCATGAGAGAAGAGAGGGTTTACTGCAGTGAACACGGGCTAGCCTCATTAAGTTCCTTATGGTAATTACCTAATCTCATTCTGTGTAACTTAGTTAATTAGCAGTGATGTGTGAGGAACCACAGTGCGGGACTCGAGGCTGGGGGCAGAAAGCATTGAAGAGATCTACGGGCAAAGAAAGGTGGGCGGAAAAAAAAAATAACCCAAAACTAAGCCTCAGCCTAACTTGATCTTCTGTTGTGGTTTACTCACCAAAAGCGAAAGTCTGTGATTTGGCAGAGACAACTGTGGAATTTTTCACACCAACTCCTTCTTTGTCACATATTTTAAAATACTATTTACATTTTTATACAACCACAAAACATGTCAGGGAACCAAGGAAAACGTCAAAGCTCTCTGGTACGATTACTGCATTTTGAATGCATGAAGGAACCAATGGCTTTATGGACCAGGGCCGGAACCCATGGCCCCCCTACTGTGTACGGGGGGGGGGGGGGGGGAGATATGAGAAAAGGGTTGAGGTACTGTTCCGAGCACCAGTGTGGAGATGGCACTGCCAACAGATCTCATTGTGGTTCTTTTTGGGTCACATATAATCTCGCTGTATCCTGCCACCGAGTTAGTCATACACAACCACTCGAAACCGCTCGTCTTCACCTGACAATTTCAAAGAAACGAGACGGCGTGTGAGGAATCTATAACAATTTCCACTTGCCTGTGTAATCCGACATGCGTTGCTGTAAATAGGAACATTTACAAACATCCAACCCGGGGTTTCCATTACCTGTTCAAACATGGCGGGGTCTGGATTCTGCCTTCCCACACAGTCTCGGATGAAGCTCTTGGTGGCTGCTTTGATCTGCCTGGAGACAATCCCACTTCCGTCCACAATGTATTTCCTGTAGATGGCCTTGGCCAGCTTCGCCCGCTTCTCCTGGCTCGTCTTCCTGAAGCCCGAGCAGGCGAACCAGAAGTCGAGAAGGTCCGCGCAGCCTTCCTGGCAGAGGAAGTTTCGGAACAGCTGGATGCCTTCCTGGTCGTCCAGGAGGGAGTGGAGCGACTCGGCCCACTTCAGGTACGGCGGAGTCGGCGACGCCGAGCCCTCGGGTTCGTACCCCAAGTCCAGGTCCGGGCGCCGCGGGGTCGCCGACGACGAGGAGGGCGTGTAGCTCGATAGGTCCCCCATTTTAGAAGACGACGGAGGATAGCCGAGGGTTTGGGAAAGGGTGTTGGGACGGTTGTTGGCCGACTGGACCGGGGGGTCCAAATCAGATCCCTCCTTACCAGGGACCGGGGGTCGCGGAGCATCCTCGGTAAAGTGGGTAGGGACGCCGAGAGAGGCCACAACCCCACCGCCGCCGCCCCTGTACCCGATCCCATGTAATTCTCTGACAACACTCATGTCTCTGATTGCACAAGGGAGAAGTCAGACGTTCCCCTCCGGCAATGGTTTCGCTGGCAAACAATTCACCCTGAAAAATGGAAGCAAGAGGAGCAGTTAGCCGGGAGAGGTGACACCATTAAGACACTTTAATTTAAAAAAAAAGTGTGTTTTTAAAAGAAAGTTACTGATTCATCTCCCAGCCCCGTTCGTTGTGTCAGACGACACACACACACGTACACGACCGCAGCAGAGTTATCAAGCAACGAAATGAGACGATAAGCAGGACGGATACGTAAAAATAGACTGGCGCAGGTTTGCACACGAGTGTGGTTTAGAAGGAGCAGGAAGGTGTCTGAAAGACTGCAGACATTGGCGGAATGGGATTTATGAAACGTAACCTTAAACCTGCGAACAAATAGACGTTAGCTCATGCTACGTTGTTGTTGGTAGCGTCGGCTAGGTGAGGCTAGCAACTTAAAAAAAAAAAAAACTCCAGCCCGGTTGAAGAAAACTTGACTTCGTCCTGTGGGGTAAATCTCCCAGCTGAAGTTCACCATTAAGTTCCCAGTCGTCGGTCGAACCGTTAGCTCCCCCACGCTAGCGCTAACAGTTGTCAAAACAAAGCTCACACTTCGCGTGTAGCCGGACATCCAGTTTCCTCAATAACCAACTGATGTTAACAAGCTAGGGCTAGCTAGCCCCATGTAGCAAAAGCTCAGCACCATAGACTGCCGTTGCTTTGAAGTGGGGGAATCTCATTCATCTTGGCCTGCAAAGACGGTGGGGGGATGGGTAACGTTAGAGAAACAAACTCTACAACCACACAAGACGGGCCTGCGTGCAACAACAACACAAAAAAAAACACTCCGACGAAAGCGCACTTTGTACGTGTAGCCGAGCCGGTGTGGGGGGGGGGGACTCGTAGGGGAGCCACGTCAACTTTCAAACACATTTAACGCCATCGGGCCGGCCGATCTGAGATCAAACAAAACAAGAAGGCGAGGGCACGTTTTTCCACTCCGCTGCCTGCAGCGCCAGCCAGCTAGCTAGCTCGCCCGAGCTAGCTAGTTTTGGTTAGCTCGCTAGCTTAGCTCGGTCGCGTTAACGTCCCGTGTTTTTTTTTTTTTCTTCCGCCAAAGTGTTCGCCCCTTACCGTCTCTGTGAGCCCGGTCCCCGTAATCCGCAGCATTGGGGATAGTGGCGCGAACTGTGGGCTCCGAAACGCCGCATATGGGAAGCTTTCTGGTATTAAATATTAACGAAAATGACCCGTCGACTGCCCCCCTCCCCTCCTCTTAACTCCCCATGGTGGCTGGTTTCTGAGCAATAATACAGCGCGAGCGAATACGTGCATGCGTGCGCGCCGACGCCGCGCGGTGTGTAGTTCGTTTGTGTAACTACAACCGATAGAAGACACACACACACACACACACACGGCGCGGGTCAGCAGGCTGAGAGTTTCATGGTGGTGGTCAAGTATTTCCATTATTTACCTCAGTGAAATTACTCACGAAGCCCTAGTCCTTGAGGAAAAGTGGCTAAAAGCAACTCATGGCAAAAGTTCCTCTGTTAGTCTAATGTTATTGTGTATTATTTTATTACTAAATGATTCACATGTATGTAGCATGTTAACGTGTGGGCTAATTTAATTATTTTATTTTAGATGCTCATTACAGATTATTTAAAATATGAATCTGTTAATGTAACTATGGTTTGTACATAAATGTAGTGAAGTACAAGTACAATAATTTTCCGGTAATGTAGTAAATGTATATTTTTTCAAATCCTAAAGTGAAGTGTCAGAACTTCAGAACTGTATATACAGTAGTTAATCAATGTATCGAATTATTTTTCATCACTGCAGTAGGTTTAAGTAACATTCTATTGACATAGTGGATATACACTACAAGTACCACATAATCGTACTTAAAGACAGTAGTTGAGCTACAGTTGGTTACTTTCTATCACTTTAAGATTGTGTTAATTTAACCATCAGTCTATACATAATAACGGTTCTATCTGTCACAGTTCTATGGCAGGGTAGTGAAATCACGCACAACAGCGCCCCTGCCGACACGAATATGTCATTACATAATCCCCACAACCCGAAGGGGATGAACGCAGAACTGCTAATATATAATATACTCTAATTAGCACATTAGTGGGTGAATACAAAGTTTTTTTTGTGCCGCACGTTGCTCTTAAGATAAATGAAATTTCAGAATGCATTGAAGCTGAGATAAAATGCTGCGCATCAGGAAGAAGAAAAAAACAAGCAGGTGACAAAGCTCACTTTGCTTCTGGCGATCAGCCGACTTTAAAATGCGAGAAAAATATCACCACAACCCACAACTCGGCGAGAAAACACTGAGAAAAATGTTTTTTTTTCTTACCTGGAGACAGGTGTTCAGACCAAGGAGCCCACCTCCACTGGACGGGTGACTGACAGGACGCAGAGAGCGCGCCGCGGCCGCCACCGCAGCATCCCGCTCGTGAGCCGCCTCCGCCGGGCTGTCAGTCAGGAGCACCGGGCTGCCACCGGTCTGTGGGTGTGTGTGCGTGTGTGTGTGTGGGGGGGGGGGGGGGGGGAGGAGGTGGGCAGGTAGTTGTGTGTGTGTGTGTGTGTGTGTGTGTGTGTATGTGGGAGGGGGGAGGGGGTAGAGAGAGAGAGAGATTAGGCTACAGTTTACATTCATATTGTCACGCCCCTTTAAATGAACGTTTTGAATGTATTACTGAAGAAATAACTCATCAAACGCCACTTTAGATGCTTTTTAACAGTGACACGTGTAACAGAATCTGAGTACATTTGGTGTGCTCTCGTACACTGTTTTATATCCCATTACATTTCACAGGGAAATACTGTATATTTTAACAGCACCATATGTTTATTTGATAAGAATGTACTATACTACATTAAACCTAATTTTACAAATTCAAACTGAGCTAAATAAATAAATGTAAATGTAAAATGATTGGTTTTAGGGCTAGTATTTTCTTTCAAATATCAATTACAAAGAATCAAACCATGATGCGCAGACGTTAGAGAAGTTGTGTAGGTGGCTCCTGAAAGCTGACGAGGCCAGCCGTCCCACGAGCAGAAGGAAGGGTCAGGTGACTCAGGTGAGGTCCGGTCACCTGTCCTCCACTCTGTCCGCCCATGGATGGACCGTTCATCCATAGCGATCTGAACAAAGAGAGAGAGAGAAAAAAAAATCACCATTAAAAATCAAACTGAGCACCAGGCATATTTTTTTTCACATTTCTTTTGGGTTTTTTGATTTTGGTCCAATTTAGCTTAAAATATTTGTTGTGTTGTATTATTATAACAACATTACAAATGAATATCTTCTGAATGCACCGGTACTCCCCGAATATTGTCACACATCGATGATTCAGCATGCAGATACTACGCATCTGGTTTGGACATTGATTTTATGAGCCTAAAACAGTTGAACTTGCCCCTTGAACAGAAGAACCACAGTGTGAGGTCGCTCAGAGGAGCCTTTCAGCGCTTTGACAAAATGACCATGAAATGTTCTCACAGTGCGTTTGATTGGCAGCAGACTGTACGCGCTGAGCGCCTCATTATGGACCCGTATTCATATCACTTTGGCTTGTATAACAGTCAACAACCCCCCCCCCCCCCCTCCCCCCCACACACACACACACACACACACACACGCGCACACACACGCACACGCACACACACACGCACAAGCTCCTGCTGCAACAGGCTGGTGTTGTGACGGTTGCTGCGATGCCCCCAGAGACAAGGAGGAGAGAGGGAAGGGAGCCACAGAGAGAATACTGAGGAAGATGAACTTGACCTTTATGATGTCTTGGTGAGGAAGGGGGCAGAGGGGGGGGGGGCACGTTGGTACTTATGAATCTATAATGAACCTTGACAATGTGTGTGTGTGTGTGTGTGTGTGTGTGTGTGTGTGGGAGAACTAGTAGAGGTCTGAGCTCGTAGCTGAAGAAAGGTCATCACACAGGGGGTGAGTGGAAGGGGGGGGGGGGGCGTCGAGGGGGGGGGGGCAGTAATGCACATTGCCGCATGCTACGTTCTTTCTCCTTTCTGTACGAACGAACCGGATGGAACTCGCTGACGTGTGCTTCACCTGCTTCCTTGCCTTTAATGGAGTATGGGTTGTTGTGCGAGGTTTATTTTCCGCGCTCAGTGTGGACCGAGGCAGCATCTTAAACATAAGGGTCACCTAAAAATATATATATAAAACTTAACCTAAAAGTGAAAACTTTTACCTGCGTTCCCTTTTCTAAAAAGCCAGAACAGAGGAGAGAGAATTCTCTTTCAGCTCAGTGGCCCGTTGGAGGATGTTCTAAATGTAGCGTTCACTTAATCCGACGTTATTGATTTATTGCTATGCAGGGCTTTCTTTCAGGTGGCTGAAATAGGTTTTGCAGCTGGCCCCCGGTCCACATGTCCGCTTCTCTAATCTTCCAACCCCCCCAACACCCCTCCACACCCCCCCCCCCCCATATTCTGTAGGTCACTGACAGATACCTCATAAAACCCCGCTTTGAATAACCCGAACCATCGCTTTTAAAGAGAAAGTCCATGCCACTCATAGCAACGATAGCTTAGCTTAGCACAAAGGCTGGAAACAGGGAACCAGCAAGGACAGCCCAGTAACACAATCCACCTATCAGCACATTCGAAGCTTATTAATACAACATTATATTTCATTTAATGCGCACAAACTCTGCAAATAACACTGCAACATCATGTAAGACCTAGTATTGTAATCAATATAGTATGCTTCCAATTGAGTTCAAGCTTTTATGAATTTTGATGTAAATTTAGAATGACTGAAAATTGCTGTGATTTTTTTTTTTTTTCATTTGAGAAATTTGATGTATTTACCACTTAAACAAAAAATCATGGAGAGATTGCGTCACACCTTCGATACCGGGGGGGGGGAGGGGGGGGGGGGGTCTCAAAGCATTGTGACCTGTCATGAAAAAGCACAGGTGTCCAAAGTCAGATCTCTGTGACGCTGAGCCAGAGACACCCGAAGGCTGAAACGGACCAAATGGAATCCGTCTCACCAACGTCAACCTGTGCTTTTCCTTCACGGGGGAAACGTCGCAAAGCCATAACTAGGGGTGGCTCCATGGCAACGTCGGACCTTTACATCAACGCATGCGATGAATCGTCTCAATTATTTGAGAACATTTTAGGTTTCCCCCAACAGACTTCCCGCAGAATTGTACAATATCACAGCAGATATGTTGCTATCACCGTGTAACATTACCATGATCTGTCCGTCTACTGCAGCTGCTCAAGCATGTCATTAAAACAAACATTTCCAGTGAAGATAAAACTGGATTATTAATTCCTAAATTGAGGCGCCCCCCCCCCCCCCCCCCCCCCCCCTTATAGTACCGAGACAGAGGTTTTTGTCAGCGTGCTGGTCCAGCTCAGGGGTCCTTTTGTTCGAGCTGCCACAGCAGCTTTGGGCGTCTGTACGGAGGCCTGTCAGAAACAGGCTTATCTCTTGGGGGCCTCCCGGGCACAAAGACCCATTTAGATGCTCACGGAGAGTGAAATCTTCATTATATACCTCTTGAAAGAAGGAACAGACCTCCCTCTCTTTAAGATAATTAATTGGAGACGAGCATTTTTGCGTGGCTCCAATGGAAAGGATAAGGGCGTATCTACCTTTTTAATGTTGGATATATGGGGGGGGGGGGTTTGGAGATACCGATGTTACGAGTCTCTTTGTGTTTGTTTCCTTGAAGAGGAGACACTGTCACAGACGGACAAAGCTCACAACCTCTTTTATTTTAAGATCTCAATCCTGCCGTTCCCTCAGTTGCCTTCCTTAAAACACAAATTGAAATCCACCAAAATAATAAGCAATATTTGAAACAAAGCAATCGTGGATTTCTCAACATTTTAATTCGTACATCTCTATATCATCCGTCCATCACCCCATCCACCTACCCATCCATCCATCTGCTGGCCTTTCCCAGCCATGCCTGTAGTAAGAGTGTCACTATATCCGCAATGGCGTCCTGCTGATGTGTATTGTGATGGGGCTGAATACTCCAGCAACCAATATGGCCTGCACCAATACTGGATTAGCCACAGTGGATTAGCCGCCTGCCCTCCTGCTGCTTATTCAAATATTGTTTCACGTATTGTCATCATTGGGACAGAGCTCCCGGGCCCAGTAGCCTTCAAGCTACCCAATATTCTCAAAGAAAGAAACGAGGGGAAGAAAAGAAAATGTCTTTCGCTTCCAACGGCTCCACAAAAGCGTCTGATTTCATTTTTTCAGCGAAAGCCGGGATTTCGGGCCGCGGACGGGGGTTTTTTTTGGGGGGGGGGGGGGGCGAGCGTCGGAAGGATTCGGAGAGCGCGTTAAGTCCGAAAATGACGATTAAAAAAGAAGAAGAAGGAGGAGGAGGAGGAGGATGGGAAGATGATGGAAAGCAAACCACAACCAGGGCCAAAATCAGGCATGAAAGCGTGCCTTGATCTTCGATACGTGGTGTTCTTGTTTTTTTTTTTTTCGCCACTCTCCCTTTCTCTCTTTCACCCCTCACACATACACTCGGGGAGTCAAGGCAATTGATGTGCTGCCTTTGATGGCAAAGTGAGGCCTATATTAAATGGCCAAAAAGACCATGATGAAAGGAGCTGAGAAAAAGAAAGAAAATGGGTTAAAAAAAAAAAAGAAAGAAAAGAAAACGCATCATCTGGAAGAACGGCAACTCGTGACAAATACTTGCGATGGAGCGACGGTGACCAGACGTCCGGGGCGCCGTGGGTTTTGATGGTTTAACGGCCGCGGGAGGCTACGGTAGGGGGGTGGTGGTGGGTGGGTGGGTGGGTGGGTGGGGTGGGAGCTTACCGTGCTAGCCCGGCGGTGGCGGAGGCTGCGGTCGGCTCGGTGGTCCCGGTACCCGGTGCCGGCGGTCATCCTCCTCAGAACAAGGGGACCCCGGGCGTGCACCTGCTGCGTTCGCCGGGGGTGGGGGGGCGGCCCTCCCCGGCCGGTCCGGGAGGGGGAGGTCTGGACGCCCGGGCAGACGTCCCATCGCAGGAGCAGAGTCGCCATCTTTGTCCCGCTGTTGTCTTGGATATCCTCTCCTGCGTCTTCATCCCCTCCCTCCCTCCTTTGATCGTGCTTCCCCTCCCTGGCTCTCCTGGCGTATGACATCACCACGCAGCGGTATCGACGAGCATCAAAGAACCTCTGGCCAGGACTGTGTACGTGTCGGTCTGTGCGTTTGAAAAGGGGGGTTGGGTGGTGGTGGTGGTGGGGGGGGTAAATATGGAGAGTAAAGAGTCCTGTAACCCCCCCACCCCCCCCTCTTCACACACACGCTCCCCGTACGCACTGTTCTCCTCTCCCCGCAGATGCACGGTTTATTTAACACAAAACCAAACACACACACCCACAACCGACCGTCTCTCAGGCGGTTGTGTCCCGAGGCCCCCCCTGCTGTGCCTGTGGGTGTTTGATGATGTCCTCAACGGCTTCATTCATCCCAACAGCTCGCTCCCTTCCACCAGCATCCCCCCCCCTTCCTTCCTTCCTTCCTTCGTCCATCTCGCCAAGCTGTTGCAAAACAACGCGGACGCGTCCTTTAGTAAACTTTTGCGGCCAAATGAGTTAATTCCTTCTCAAGCGGATCTGGCCACACTCCTCCTGGAGTCGGCCTGCCCTCCTTCCTCCCACTTTGACTCTCATCCCCTGCTCTTTCTCTCTTTCTCTCCTACAGCTGGTCGGTACCATTTCCAATCCTGTTAAAGTTGTGTGTCCTCTGGAGGAGCCCCTGTGTCTGTCTGTCGCATGTTTCACTGTCACACTCGCCATCCAATCCGATGAGATCTTCCCCCCCTGAAAAATACAGATAATTAACAAATGAAAGGGCAGCAAACGGAATAAAGCCACCCAAATGGTTTAGAACTATCCACATATCTCTGACATACGTTTAATTTAAACAGCTGAGAAAAGGAGGTTAAAGTTTTCAGGTCGGCCGACACGTCGTGTAACAGCCTGAAAAAGTTACAATAAGGTTTTATTTTTATGCCTTTTTGGCAACAATATAACCCCATTCATGAGTGTAGTCTGCTAAGTGAGGCTAGTCATTGTTTAGCTAATGATTAGCTATCGATTAGCTAGATTTAAAAGGGAATCATCTAACCACCTTTCACTTGATATCGCTATATTGTTTTATTTTATATTCTATATTTTGTTTCATGTTAGCTAACTCCCTCTGTTGTTTTTACTTTCTTAAAAGACTTGTTGTTGCTCGGTCAACTTATATATTATCGCACTAATAGCTTTTGCTAATAGCTAATCAGCTTACTTAAGCTAACCCAATGTAAAGCCAAGTGGACAATGACACTGCAGCTCAAACAAAGGGAATGTGATAAATGATATATAAGCTGTTCATATTCAGGTTCTGTGTTTTGCTCAAAAGGAACTTTGAAATGCAGAAGTGTCCTTCAATCTGCCAACTTTCCCAAAAATTGAACAGTATACATTTAGCAAAGGTAGAATTCAAGGCAGGTTTGACCTTTGTGTGTTTGTTGCCTGTAGAAATGCCAAATTTAACACAACTTCAATTAAATCTTGAGAGTCTTGGTGCAATTCATATGCTGAGTTTCTTTCTGTGTCTTAAATACAAAGGCGAATTTAGTCTCACGAGCCTTTGATCCAGTTCCCTCTCAGCTGTGATCAGCGGAAAGTGAAATGAAAGAAAAGTAATTAAAGCTTTTTTTTTTTTAGAGTCACAGGCCTGATGTCCCAGTTCCACCTCCTTCCGCAGTCTCCTGTTCTTCTATTTTCTCCATCTTTTCATGCACGTCTTCACCCTGCCGCCCCTCTGCCCCCACGTCCCCTCTGCTGTCCACCTAATTGTCAAGGTTCTTGTTAGCATTATGCTAAAATGCGTCCCTTTGCAGCAAGAGCCAGCCGGGGATGTGGAAAGCACCCTCAGCCAAGGATTATACCGCTGATGAGAACGAGTATGTGTGTGTTTGTCTCTGTGTGTGTGTGTGTAGGAATAACCGCTCTTGAATTTGATGTTCACTTGTGCTCCCCCCTCTGTGCCTCCTTCACTTCAGCCAGACCAGTTGTCTCCTAAAAACTAACCCTCCTCCTCTTCGTCCACGTTCCAATGGCATGAAGGACGATTTGCATTCAAACAGCATCTCCGGCCCAGGTATTAAGGAAACTAATTCCACAACAGCTCCTTAAAAATACCCCCTCCCCTCCCCCCTTTTTATTTCCTCCACAAATGACTTCCCATAATCCTCAGCAATAAAATGCGTCCGCGGGTCGGCGCCTCTCTGCGGGGACAAATGGGGAATGTTTGGAGTCAATACGAACCCTCCTGGACCCACCTGTAGGACCGTTGGAGGGTAACGGGCTGGTAGCAGCGAGCCGACAGGCTGCGGAGGCTTGATAAGCATTTCTCATTATTGAACCCCATTCACATAGCTGGCTGCCGCACACGCACGCACGCGCACACACACACACACACACACACACACACACACACACGCACACACACAGCAAATCTCAGAGAAATAGATTACCTCCAAACCACATTCCAAATAGCAACAATAGATATAAATAAATAAATACATCATTGTTGTGTGCATCTATTGACATGTGCGTGTGTGTGTGTGTGTGTGTGTGTGCGACAGAAGAGAAAGCATCTGGAAAGCTGCAAACTGACACAGAGGAGTCGACAAATTAACACAAAAGTCCCCCCCCCCGCACCACGGCTCTGACGGAGAACGTGCGAGAGGAAGACAAAGCCCGGAGTCTGTGGGAATTGTAATTTGTTGTTAAGCAAACAACAACGTTGGGTCACAGCTGCTCTGCTCGTGACGACGTTGCAGATTCCAATGAGCTCCGTTCGTTGTGCTGCATTATTGGCACGTGCAAACATAGTTAGTACTACTACTACTCACGATTCACATTAAATAAAACATTAAACTAGTTGGCAGTTCATTTTTATCAATATTTTGTCATTGTAGGAAAAAAAAATAAAAAATCAACAACCCAAATATGTCAGAATTCTGCAATGATTCATTCACTGCTATGAAATATATATTGAAAGGGGTTCCTTCTGAGGCTCATGGGACCCACACTCCTGTAAGGCAATGCACCTGTAACTAATTAAAAAGTGGAAGTATTAATACACCACATGTGGTGTATTAATACTTCCACTTTTTAATAGGTTTGCAATCGAGAGGTTTGGACCCTTCCAGGTGTCACATGGTACAGTAAGTCTGCAACGTGCATTACTGGAACAGGACAGAATATGTACATTATATATATATATATAACAGCGTCCATATGCAAACACAGGACAATATCAAGCCTTTATTTTGAAACAAACACAGTTTTTAATGATATTAAACAATCTGACTGAAAGCAAGAAACTGTTTTTTCCAAAGTAAAAATGGCCTTTTCTTCCACCGGGTTGCCGAATTAACACAAGCTCCTTCTCTAAGGCGGTGAGGATGAATCACGTGAATTCATTTCTGGTGCAGAATTAAGCACGAAGCCCGTGGGATACATTCAGAGCAGCGACTGCGTGAGTCATCGGGCGTCTCGCCACTGTGAGCGATGACGATGTCAGTCAGGTTTTAAGCAACGAAGCAGTGAAAACTCAAACCACAAACGCTTTTCGTGTCACTTCATCATGAAGTGTTGTCGTTAATTATTCCACATGAAAGGTTAAACTTGATTCTAACCACAAGAAGACGCGCCGGTCCCGCTCCGCCACAGAGGAGGCCCGTCGTTCGGGGTAAAGTGAGACAAACGAGACCCTGGAGAGCACTACTTAGCCACTCATAAAGGTCAGATATGGGGGCCACGCCAGCGGATGCTAATCCTGACCCCCGGGAGGGGGGAGGAGGGAGGAGGGAGGGGGGGCGCGTGCACATGCGCCCTCTGGATGCCATTGTTTCACAGGCCTCTGACATTTAGAGTCCCGGGGCGGGCGGGCGGGCGGGTCGGTGCGTGTGCCCCTCGCGCCTCCTTGGCCTTCGGTGGCAAGCGGAGGTTTAATTAGAAGTGGCCTCGGGGGCAATTAAAACATCAGAGGCTGTTTGCTCTCCTGTAGGCAACGCCGAGAATACGCTTTTTAATTTTGATGAGGCTTCACGTAGCACCTGAACAGGTCAGGTGCTACGTGAAGCTTGTTTTATGAATTGAGTCCACATTTCAATAAGCTGCATTTTCCTGATTGTTTTCATAATTATTTTCTATCTCATTTCAGCTGACAGTTGGGGGGGGTGGAATCAGTGCACGTCGGCCACGGCGTCTAATTGGCAAACGCGCCGACGACGCGCGGGAAAAGCGTCCTCGGCAGGGTCGCGCTGATTGGGGCCACCGGAGCGCTGGGCCACGATGCAATTTGTGAGTTCCTGCAGAAGGCGGCGGAGATAACGACGTCGGGGTCGCAGCAGCAGCAGCAGAACCAGCAGAGAGGGAATCACCGTCCTGTTAATGCGCGCGTGGGAGTCAGGTGTACGTGGCAGTCGCTGTGCACCACTTCTCGTTTGCGCGGCCATTTTTAATCCCGGGTTTGGGTTTTTTTCCCCCCAGAGATCGAGAAACGGAGGCGAACAGTTTGAAAAGACGAACCATCGGCGCCTCGTGACCGTTGCAAAAAGTTTTGATGGACAGAGATGAGAAACTTTTTGTTTTGTTAATTGGGTAATGAGTAAGGAATAGGACCAGCATGCAGTGGGGTGGACTATGAGAGGGGAACCAAGAAGCCCATTTTTTCCCCCTTTTTTGGTTAGCAAAAATAAAGACTTTGCATGAACAATGAACTCTTCCTGCACAAATCAGTCACAATCGTGAAGCTGAATTCTTTCATCCAAATCGTCCCACGACATAATGCATTCTTTAACATGAACGCAAAAGCCCCTTTTTTTAAAAGGAGACTTTTAAACATGGTTGCAATGTTGAAAATGAGAAGACTGCTGATAGAAGAGCCACAGTACGTCTCACCATGTCTCTACAGGCTGAGGGATTACCTCCATCGTGTGGTGCAGAGAAGAACTGCCAGGTCAGTGACCCCCCCCCCCCCATCCCGCACGTTAATTATTAGAATTGAACGTTAAAATAAGGACATGTTGAAAATTGTTCAAACAAGCAGGTAACTTTAATTTAGGGACCGCTTCAGAGTTAAAATGATCAAATTTGGCATTAAAAACCTGATGGCGGTTATGCTGCAAAATGGTGATGTGTACAGAAAATACATGAATCCCCTTTTCATTCAAAAGTGAACATTTCACTTTGTACCCAACGTATCATAAACATCTTTAGGAATATAAAGAAAAGATTAAACTCAGAATCTTTTGTCAAGAAAAAAAACTAAATTTTAAAACAAAAGCACAACGTCACAATGAAAGACGACGTCTTGCTAGAAATGAAAAACGACCATGAGCCTTTACTCCCCGTCCCCTTTGTCCTCATCTGCTTGCTTCTCGTCCTCCTTCACGTTGCCGTCTCCCTTCGTCTCTTCCTCGGCGCCGAGCGCATCCTTCTCCTCCTCCTCCTCCTCCTCCTCGGCTGTGATCGTTTCCGTCGGCGCCGCTGCCGTCCCGTCGGGCTTCGGCGCGTCTTCCTTGACCACTTCCTGGACATTGTACTTTCTAAACAGAGCGTAGTCCTTCACCACGCTGACGCAACACACCGCCTTGATGACCTCCACGATGATCGTCAGCTCCGGGTTGGTCAGGTCGACTTTGTTCTTCGGGTTCAGCTTCCCCACGAGACCTGAGAGAAGAAGACCAGCGGTTTGGCTCACGGGGGCGACCAGAAAAGGTCAAATCAAACTCCTCGGGGGGGGGGGAGGCCGACACTACCTGCGACGGCTTTGATGATTTCTTCTCTCTTGTTGTGGCTGCTGTTGCGAGCCTTGAAGGCGATCTGGTAGGTGCCGCAGTTTGGTGTCTTGAACCAAGGCTCCAGGAACGTAGTCAGGTACTTCAGAATGTCTTCCTCGAAGGCCTTGCATGTTCCAGTTACCTGGGTGGGAAGAAAACCGGGATGAAGATTAATTTCTCCACATCTGGCTGCACCGCATTTGAATAAACTCAATGTCCTTCTATATTGCAGCTGTTGAATCGCATCAGTCATAAACACATTGGTGCATTTTAGCTCCTCACCGGTAGCATCCGAAGGATGACGCGGGATTTTTTCTTCTTGGTTGCCTGGAGATCAGACAGGATGTGATGAACCAGCTTGTCGGATTCTACACGAGGAAGACAAATTTGTGGAAATTGTGAAAAAAAATGACATCAAAAATACACACCAATGATCAGTTTATTAAAAAAAAAGGACGTACCCAGATTTTGAGTTTTGATGAAGATGACATTGTTTGCGCCGCTTTCTAAAGACTGGAAGCGCCTCTCCTGTTTGGCTCCAGATGTTTTCAGCTGGGAGACTTCCTTCTTCAGCGCCACATCAACATCTTCTTCAGCCTCCTCCTCCTCCTCCTCCTCCTCCTTTTCACTGTTGCTCGCATTGTTGTCTTGCAGCTGTGTTCAAGAGAAAAGGGCAGTTAATAATACCAGAAGACCAGAAGTCCTGGACGGCACAGCTCCCATCCGAACCCGCACCGGTAACTTAGCAACGGGACAACGGAGCACGTGACAACGGGCTCCCGGAAACCCACCTTCTCGGGACCGAGCAGCTCGTCCGCGTACTCGTTGAGCAGGTTGAAGGCCTCCGCCGTGCACCGCTTCTCGTTCATGTTGCACGTGATGAGGATGCCCTGCATGCCCACCTCCAGCTCCCGGCAGCCCCTCCACCGCTTGCCGCCGTGCCGGTTCCCGGCCGCGTACCGCTTCTTGCCGCGCTTCTTCGGGTCGCTGGACGCGGCCGACATGTTGGCGGGAGATTCTTAAAGCAATGGACAAAAAATATATATATATATAAAAAAATATAAAAAATAAACCCCTGTCGTGCGTTTCAGAGCGTGATGGCAGCGGGCTACGCAGTTGTTTTGGGTAACGTTGCTTGCCTCGCTCCCTCTCCTCCCCCCCCGCACACACCCCTCTCTCTCTCTCTCTCTCTCTCTCTAGCCTTAGGCTACTGTTAGCCGTTAGCTTGGCAGTCGAGGCTACGATTCCAGAGATTTAAAAAAAAACAATGCGCTGAGACGACGGTGTGAAAGTTGTGTGGGATCTTTACGACGAAGCATTCCCGCCTAATTGTACTGCCGCTGTCTCCGATGTCCCCATTTAGGTCTCAAAAGATGTCCCCATTTAAGTCTGAACCGACGTCCCATTCAGTCACAACATGGCACGTTTTGAGCTCTCCTGTACGGCGCTCGAGGAGGGACACAAGCGAATCCTCTTTCGCTTTTGTTGACTTCGTGCCTTACAACTAATTATATTTACTCAAAAAATGTGCTTAGCAACAATACCGTAAGGTCCGTAAATAGTTCTGTTTTTATGCTACTTTTACTCCTAAATCGCCATTTTTATTTCAAACTTGAAATGATTAATTCAATACACGAAGCCAATAATTGCCAGCTGTCACATTGAATTGATTTACTGCTCATTAATACATCACTAAATCTAACCATGTAATATATGCATCTGAATTGGAACTGGGAAATCAGTTGAAGCTGTATATTTATATATTATATTCAAACCACCACTGTTATTTTATTCAACATTTTATTGTTGGTTATTGTGCGATTTATTTCAATAAATACTACATCACTCACATTAAGTGATTGCATTAGTTGATCGTGAAACAACATCATGTGTACTACATAATTAAAAAGAATGAAATGGAAGATTTTGAATGGAGGCCAAACGTCAATAAAATGACAGCTTCAGGATATCTATTCTATTTTTCACTTTTCTTTTACAAAGCACATATTTCTGACACATTTCATTCGTATCATATCACAAACATAATATCACATTACATCCCATTTATATCATATCACAACATAATATTACAAAGTCCATGTGACTGAGGTAGAGTCCACCCTCGGCTCTGCATCAGCAGCTCTTCCTCAGCATCGACCTCTGAGGTGGACGGCCGAGGTTCGGGGTCATCGCGCACAGTGAGACAGAAGACCCGGGGGCCGGCGCCGAGCCGCTCTTCAGCAGAGCCGACTCCCACTTGAAGAACTCGCAGCCCTTCTGGATCCGACCGCCGCCGCCGCCCGACCTCCGGACCGGGCAGCAGTAGAACCCTCGGCCCTGGTTCGGGCCCCCGTTGGACACGACCTGGCGCTTCGCGCGCCGCCCGCAAGCACACAGCGGCGACGTGACCCTCTGACCTCCCTTCGCCGCGGAGGAGAGCGCGTTGGTCGACAGGGAGGCGAGCACCTTCTTGGGGCCGCGCAGGGACCCGGCCCAGGAGGGCTGCGCTGGGTCCGTGAAGATGGCGAAGGAGGATTTTGGAGTCTCTCTGTGATCTGTGGCGCCTGCTCTGGGCCGGGCAGATGAGGCGTACGGCGTGGAGGTCCTTCCCGGGATCAAGTGGCGGAACAAAGCGGGTGTGTTTGCTTCAGTGATTCTGTGAGGCCCGTCTCGTTTCTCCTGTATTTCTCGGTAGAATCTAAATCCCGTTTTGTGCTGGTTGGAGTCCCGAGAAACGGCTTTAGGCTCAACAAAGTACGTACTGGGCTCTGGGATTGTTGGGCGCTGCCTGATTCCGTTGAAGGGAACAGACGCCGAGGGCCGGCCGGTGCCCTTCGGAGTCTCGGCGTGGTCTTCGCCGCTCACGTCGTCTCTCGTAACCTCGCCGCCGGACGAGTGCGCTCCATCGCCAAGATCTGCCCCGTAATCCACTTCAGGTCCCCCCCCCGTTCCACCGACGGCGTCCCCGTCCTCCGCCTCCAACACCACGTCGTCGTACGAGCCGCACCGCTCCTCGGGCTCCACGGAAAGCTCCACGGAAAGCTCCACGGAAAGCCCCCCTCCCCCCGGTGCGCCGGCGTCGCCCTGCTGCTGGTTCGGCCGAGGCGGGTAGGAAACGCAGGCCAGAGTAGTCGAGCAGAGAAGAAGGCCGCGGCCGAGGCAGCCGCGCGGCGAAGGGGAGCTGATGGCAACCGGCGCGGAAACGCTGGCCACAGCCACGGCTTTGACGGACGCGCCGCTCAGCAGCGTCCTGGGTGAGATCAGGCTTCGGCACATGTTCTCTGAGGAGGATTCCGGGGGAAGCCGAGGCGACGGAGGTCTGTTTGTGGTGGAGGAGTTTTTGTCTTTCACTTTTTCGGGCTTTTTGGTGTCTCCAAACATGGGTTTGACCCTTAATGGCATCTATGAGAACATTAAAAACATAAATCATCGACTCATAAAATATAATCTATTCCTGATCTACATTGAAAAATCAGTCAAAGAAATTCTCCCTTTAACTCTTCGTTCACTTATCTCGCCCTTATTTGTTTCTTCAGTGTCCGTAAATATACAATTTGAATTCAAACCAACGTCGAAAAAGCTATAAAATGTCATGGATGTCAGTGTTTAAAGATACATTTGTTTATTTATACGAGGCGTCAAAACAAATTAAAACATTTTACACGTAGACTTTGTGAATCAAACGAGCCTCATCCACCATGAGGTCAAAATCCATATCAGGTTCCGCTGGGGAAGACCAAAGGGGGTCCGGGGGGGGGGTATCAGGAGTCGGGAGGCATCGCTGGACGACGGCCACTCACCTTCTCCAGGCTCCGCGTGATCTTCATCACGCACCCGTCCCTCATCATCCTCGCCGCCAGCTGAGCAGTGTTTCGGGAGTCATCCAGACCTGAGGGAGGAGGACCAGCGAGAGACGCTTAGATCCAGTCGGTTTTTCTGTTTCGGATTATTTGTTTGTGTTTTTTTTTGTTTTTTTTGTCACACCGGAATGTTCTCTCCCTGAAAACTGTATTCCCAGATCCTGTAGTGCCCCGTTCAGGCCTTTGGGTTTTCGGTCGTAAAACAGCTGAAAAGTACCACATTAATCGGTTAATCTCGGCCCCTCATTGGTGTGATGATATGATTATTAACACTAAACTATTTGCTAAAATACCATACAGAGGCGTGAAGGCAGAGCGAGCGAGCTTCCTCTCACCCGGTAGGTGCTTCTCAGGTCGATCCAGCTGTTGAGCACATCAGGTTTATGGAGCTGCTTCCGTTTACACTCGAACTGCAAACAGACTCCCAGATCCCAGTCTGACGGAGACACATCGAAGGGGACAACGCCTTTGAAACTCGGTGCATCGATTTCACTTGCAAAATTCCAACATGGTGGAAGCAAACGGTTGAGGCGAAGAGGATGGAGGCCAATGTGTGACGTTGGAAGATAACGGTGATGTTCCTTTAGCTGAAACCGATGAGCGAAACGGCGCCTGGAGGTTACCACGACGGAGAACGTACCTGACCACGTGACGAAAGCACACAGTTTTTGGGAAGGCGAAGGTGCAGAAGATCTCGGCGCTCTGTTGGGAAAAACCACACCCATCTCAAGCTGCAGCTTCTGCAGCCAGCGGCTGAACCGAGACAGACAGATGTGAAGGGGGATCCCGGCCTCCACTTGGCTCTGTGGGACCGGAAAAAAACAAAACAAAAAAAACACGAAGATGTCAGATGAAATGCCAAAGTTTTTAACCTGAAGGTCCATCGGCGCCGTCTGGATGGACGCAGCCACCTGCGTGATCCCGGTCAGCTCGGTGCAGAACTCCGACAGAACGGGATGCTCCTGGGGCTGGACGTAAGCGTGAAACTCGGACTGGATCTCCCCCGTGGACGTGTTCAGCAGAACCGCAGGAAACTCAACTGCACGGCAGGAGGAGATGAAAGAGGCAGTGAGGGGGGGGAATCGGTCCACATGTCACAACATAAGAAAGGGACACTTACTGATTTCCTGAGTGGAGTTTTTTTTCTCCCTCCAGCAAGTTGACTCAAAATCAATGACAATAAGGTATGGAAATATTTGATCTGAAAAGGAAACAGACACTATTACTTGTAACAGTGTAATAGGGCGTAATGACAAGTGGATCCTCATCAAAACAAATAATCACACTTACTTGATAGGAGGGATTTCGATCGATTTGAGGATTTACTCCGCTGCCTCAATAATCCGAGTTCTCTGCGGAGAGAGGAAGGGATTCAAGACTACTCAATTAATTTACTATCTACTTTAGCCTTAACGAGTAAAAGGTTTATGGAACGATCATTTGAAAGCGACATAACGTATCCGAACGTGGTTGAAACGCATCCCGCTTCCATATTGAGACACAGCGTCGTGTTTATCTGCCGTAAGTTGATTTAGCACGGTTAATCGATCGCTTACCTGGCCAGTTGCTTTGTAGACATCGCGGTAAGCGGACCGACAACTTTACAAATGAGTAAGTTTGAGAGAACGCTGCAGAAATCGCGGGGCTTTTTAAAATATTCATCTAACGCTCTGAGCTCCATTAACATGGACTGGCCAGGAACAAATAGTCGATCGCAGAAAGGTCCTACCGTTTGTGGAACTACACAGAATGAACCGTATTTCCGGTTTTTACGATTTTACTCACCAAAACAAAGGCATGAAATACTGCAGCACATATGTAACACCACGACTGGAAAATACACACCAATATCGGTCCAATCCTATTTTTTCAAAAACCGTTAAAGCATTTGCAATGTAGCTGAATCTACTTATTAAAAGTCATGCATATAGTCCGTTATCTTGCCTTCGTTCGTTTATTTGTAAAGTCTCAAACCGGAAGTAGTGCTGGTGTTTTTTTTAAACTTAACTTTAATCACAAATTGTAACGTGCTTCGTGCCCATGTGTTTTTAGCCTCTACCAGTTGTGGTAAAACATGAATTTGGAACACGCAAGCTCCGTAACATCTGGTTTGTAAACATTCTGGTAACTGTTCTTACACGTGTACCCAGCTTATACATGCTTTATATAGTTAAAAGCTACTCTTTAGTAAGTACCGTAACGTTGTAAGTGTTAGCTAGCTTGCTCTGTAGTGTTTTATACTGCGGTCATGTGGACCGCATTTCAAAAGGAAATGCGCCTCTATGTTGGGTATTACGGTAAAAGGGGCTGTACAGCCAAAAAGGCACTGATCATCATTTGAAGTGTCTTTTATCAATATTTGAACTCTCTTTAAATCAGATAGCAGATGGGTAACACTCTTTTGACACTTGGTCCTATTTAAATCTGATCTCCTCTATTAACTAGTACATTTACATGAAATATTACTGTGTACTTTTTGAGATAACTGAAGGCAAAGTTAGTACTTTTGCCATTATATTCGTCTTTTTCTCAATCTTTGAACTGTCTTTAAATCATATCGAAGCCGGGTAACACTCTTCTGACACTTGATCCTATTTCATGTCGACCTCCTCTATCACCATGTACATTTACATAAATTATTACTGTGTACTTTTTGGGATACTTGAAGGTAAGGTTAGTAAAATTGCCATTAGATTCGTCTTTTTCTCAATCATTGAACTGTCTTTAAATCAGATACAAGCCGGGTAACACTCTTCTGACACTTGATCCTATTTTAAGTTGACCTCCTCTATTACCATCTCAAATTACATGAAATATTACTGTGTACTTTTTGAGATAACTGAAGGTAAAGTTAGTACTTTTGCCATTATATTCGTCTTTTTCTCAATCTTTGAACTATCTTTAAATCAGATAGAAGACGGGTAACACTCTTTTGAAACTTGATCCTATTACAGGTTGGCCTCCTCTATTAACATGTAAAGTTACATAAAATATTACTGTGTACTTTTTGAGATAACTGAAGGCAAAGTTAGTACTTTTGCCATTATATTCGTCTTTTTCTTAATCTTTGAACTATCTTTAAATTAGATAGCAGCTGGGTAACACTCTTTTGACACTTGATCCTATTACACGTTGGCCTCCTCTATTACCATCTCAAATTACATGAAATATTACTGTGTACTTTTTGAGATACTTGAGGGTAAAGTTAGTACTTTTGCCATTATATTCGTCTTTTTCTCAATCTTTGAACTGTCTTTAAATCATATCGAAGCCGGGTAACACTCTTCTGACACTTGATCCTATTTCATGTCGACCTCCTCTATCACCATGTACATTTACATAAATTATTACTGTGTACTTTTTGGGATACTTGAAGGTAAGGTTAGTAAAATTGCCATTAGATTCGTCTTTTTCTCAATCATTGAACTGTCTTTAAATCAGATACAAGCCGGGTAACACTCTTCTGACACTTGATCCTATTTTAAGTTTACCTCCTCTATTACCATCTCAAATTACATGAAATATTACTGTGTACTTTTTGAGATAACTGAAGGTAAAGTTAGTACTTTTGCCATTATATTCGTCTTTTTCTCAATCTTTGAACGATCTTTAAATCAGATAGAAGACGGGTAACACTCTTTTGAAACTTGATCCTATTACAGGTTGGCCTCCTCTATTAACATGTAAAGTTACATAAAATATTACTGTGTACTTTTTGAGATAACTGAAGGCAAAGTTAGTACTTTTGCCATTATATTCGTCTTTTTCTCAATCATTGAACTGTCTTTAAATCAGATACAAGCCGGGTAACACTCTTCTGACACTTGATCCTATTTTAAGTTGACCTCCTCTATTAACTTGTACATTTACATGAAATATTACTGTGTACTTTTTGAGATACCTGAAGGTAAAGTTAGTAATATTGCCAATATATTCGTCTTTTTTTCATTTCTGAACTGTCTTTAAATTAGATAGCAGCTGGGTAACACTCTTTCGACACTTGATCATATTACACGTTGACCTCCCCTATCACCATGTACATTTACATAAAATATTACTGTGTACTTTTTGAGATAACTGAGGCAAAGTTAGTAATTTTGCCATTATATTCGTCTTTCTTTCATTCTTTGAACTGTCTTTAAATTAGATAGCAGCTGGGTAACACTCTTTTGACACTTGATCCTATTTCACGTCGACCTCCTCTATTACCATCTCAAATTACATAAAATATTACTGTGTACTTTTTGAGATACTTGAAGGTAAAGTTAGTAAAATTGCCATTATATTCGTCTTTTTCTCAATCATTGAACTGTCTTTACATCAGATACAAGCCGGGTAACACTCTTCTGACACTTGATCCTATTTTAAGTTGACCTCCTCTATTAACATGTACATTTACATAAAATATTACTGTGGAACTTTTGAGATAACTGAAGGTAAAGTTAGTACTTTTGCCATTATATTCGTCTTTTTTTCATTCTTTGAACGGTCTTTAAATCAGATAGCAGCCGGGTAACACTCTTTTGACACTTGATCCTATTACACGTTGGCCTCCTCTATTAACATGTAAAGTTACATAAAATATTACTGTGTACTTTTTGAGATACTTGAAGGTAAAGTTAGCAATATTGACATTATATTCGTCTTTTTTCAATCTTTAAACTGTCTTTAAAATCAGATAGCAGCCGGGTAACACTCTTCTGACACTTGAACGTATTTCACGTTGACCTCCTCTATCAATATGTAAAGTTACATAAAATATTACTGTGTACTTTTTGAGATACTTGAAGGTAAAGTTAGTAAAATTGCCATTATATTTATCAATCTTCAATCAATCAATTTTGTCAATCTTTGAACTATCTTTTAATCCGATAGAAGCCGGGTAACACTCTTTTGACACTTGATCCTGCTTCATGTTGACCTCCTCTATTAACATGTAAAGTTGCATAAAATTAGATTTTGTAGCTTATGAGCACAGGTGAAATCAGTAAGAATGACATGTTATTTGTCATTTCCCTTCCCTCTATGCCCATGTATATTTCCATAAACCTTTACTGTACAGTTTGAAATAAGAGAAAGTCAGCGCAGTTGGTACTTTGTCCCCTTCAGTGCAGACCACAGGATGTACGATCCAGGGGCCCCTATCAGGCCATTATTCCTCCTCGGTTGGATGTAGCTGCCGGTGGACTTTTGTTTTTGTACTGACCGCGTTATGCGTGTTCCGGTTACGAAAGGAGTTGCTCCTGCGGGGGTCCATGGGTGGGACCCTCCTCTATCGCTCCAGCAGTTCTGGGGCTGCACCTCATTTGACTTTGACCTCAGATCAGACAAGCTAACCCTCTGAATTAAAGCATCTTACTAAGTCCAGGAAAGGAAACTTACAAGGTTACCCGCAGTAGCGGCAAGCGAAGAGGAAAGAGCCCAGTGCCAAAATGCGGTTCCACATGGGACCGCTCAGCCTGCACATCTGATTGAGGCAGAGCCCATAGATGGCAGGAGGCCGTAACAACCTTTCTTGAAGTCGGGTTGTTTGGACAACAAACCCTAACCCTAAGAACTCCATCAAAGGCTAAATACTAGCACGAGACTGATAGTGAACAAGTTCCGTAAACCTCTATGGCAGACTGTAACCTTCAGGAATCAGGAAACGTTTATTGTCATAATATGTTGGACATACATGGAAATTGTCTTAGCGGTTGGTGCATGACAGAAGACAGTACAATAATGATGACATAGTGCAAATGAGATCAAAATAAAATAAGTGTATAATAAAATATATACTATGGGTTAGTACGCTAAAAACTAAAGCTATGGGTTAGTAAGTTAGGGGAGATAAGAAAATTATAAATAAAAATATAGATTATAGATTAAGTGCACCAGCTAAACAAGTGACGAGTGACAAGTGAAAGTGACAAAGTGAATGAATGAACATGGGAGTCCGAGTCAGTCAGGGGGGGCCCCGGCCTCTGTTGATGAGCCCGACTGCCGAAGGGAAGAAACTGTTCGTGTGGCGGGAGGTCTTAGTCCTGATGGACCGCAGCCTCCTGCCGGATGGAAGGGGCACAAACAGTTCATGTCCAGGGTGGGAGGGGTCGGCTACAATCTTTCTGGCCCGCTTCAAAGACCTGGAAGCGAACAAGTTCTGGAGAGACGGAAGATTGCAGCCAATCACCCTCTCTGCAGAGCGGATGACATGCTGCAGCCTGCCCTTGTCCTTGGCTGTGGCTGCAGCGTACCACACGGTGATGGAGGAACAGAGGATGGACTCCATGATGGCCGTGTAGAAGTGCACCATCATCGTCTGAGGCAGGTTGAATTTCTTCAGCTGCCTCAGGAAGAACATCCTCTGCTGAGCCTTTTTCGTGATGGAGCTGATGTTCAGCTCCCACTTGAGGTCCTGGGTGATGATGGAGCCCAGAAAACGGAAGGAGTCCACAGTGGTGACGGGGGAGTCACACAAGGTGAGGGGGGAAGGTAGGGCTGTATTCCTCCTGAAGTCCACGACCATCTCCACTGTCTTCATTGAACCGGTGCTGATGGACCGAGAGGCAGAGACGTGTTTCCCCAGCTTCACGTGCTGCTTCATGTCGGAAGCGAGACTGAGTCCGGACCGGCTGCTTTCCGGGGGTTTTGTCTTCAGGCAACACAATACTTTTTTGGACCTTACACTGACCTACCCTTTAATCAAAAACAATGTATATGCGGCGGGGCGTTAGGGAGAGAGACCAACAACGCCACCTGGGGACTTGCACCCCAAGAATTATAGAGAATACCTAAGGCACGCAAATACTGTGGACTAGGCTCCATTCAACCCCACCACATATATAATTTCAGCAGACATGTCTGCGTCCAATCAAAGGAAGGCCCAAAGTGGGTGAGACTTTTTCTCTTTGGGTGAAGCATTCTTTTATGGCTGCCAAGCTGCATGGGACACAATACCCCAAATCTGTGAGACAAAAGTAACTCTAAAACTGGTCTATAAAATATCTTCATTAAAGAATATGTTTTTGTGTGCATGAGTGTGTAAATAAGTATATTTGGTAATTGATTTATTATTTCTTTATTAAAACTGGGTGTTTTGGTTAGTTGACACAAGGCAACACTGTGCAGTTAGGTCATTGACCACAGTCAATATTTTTGTTGTACCAACTACTGATATTGAATGGGAATGGAAACAGGAACATTTAATGGGCGAAATGTTTGAAAATCAAGCTGTTAGGGCTGATCCATCTGACAGTGAGGACAGTGACAACGAGGAAAGTGAGCTTGAAAGGAGTCAGAAAGATTGGATCCCTGCCAGACAGTTAGGAGATCAGGGGTCCGTCAGGGGTCAGTCAGTAGAACAATGTGTGTCCTTCATTCATTCATTCATTTTGAATATGACATTCATATTTGTACTTTCTTAGGATAACGCATGTCTGATCAAAGCGACAGTGAGTCTGTGGATCAAGATGAGGATGAAGACATAGTAGAGGCTGAACACCCCACAATACATTCTGTGCTCGCCCTGGCATAACATTTCTAATGATATCATGTCCCCCTTCAGTATTTTAAGATATTCTTCAGGTTATTGTAGGTCAGTCGAATGTGTATGCCATACAAAGTGACACAAACAAGCCCTTTAAGTTTACATGTTTTGGATGTGGATTTTGTACATACAGTGTTGGTAATTTCATTTCTTTGTTTAATATTTTTTAATTTATGTTTGGATCCATTTGTAGTTAATGTCCTCAAAATGAAATTCTTTCTAAATGCCTACATTGCTTTTTTGACTTATTTCACTTTATATATACAAGTTGCCCTGAGGCAACAAACCAAAATCAAGTTGGGGGGGGGGCGCATACATTTTATGGTTGATAAAAGCTCCCCAAATATGGGATGAAATATGTTTTACTCCACAAATTAACGTCATGCCAATGAAGAAAAATTAAAAAGGACTATGAAGAGAGAGTTCAACAGGGCGTAAAACCGTTGAGAGGTCAAAAGGCACTGCGGCCCTGCACCGCCACCGCCTTTCGGCCGACCCTGCCCCCGGTCCAATTGTTCTCCGGGACAGACAGTCCTCAGAGCGACCAACCTTGTTGCATCGCCAGGGCGTTAATTAACCAACTCCAGTCAAAGGACCCTGTAGCTCAATAAAAGTGAAGGCTGACGCGTGCCGGCTGAGGCCCACCATTGGCTCGGCTTCTATCTGATTTAAAGACAGTTCAAAGATTGAGAAAAAACGAATATAATTGCAAAAGTACTAACTTTACCTTCAAGTATCTCAAAAAGTACACAGTAATATTTTATGTAACTTTACATATTGATAGAGGAGGTCAACGTGAAATACGTTCAAGTGTCAGAAGAGTGTTACCCGGCTGCTATCTGATTTTAAAGACGGTTCAATGATTGAGAAAAAGACAAATATAATGGCAAAAGTACTAACTTTACTTTCAAGTATCTCTAAAAGTACACAGTAATATTTTATGTAACTTTACATGTTAATAGAGGGGGCCAACGTGTAATAGGATCAAGTGTCAAAAGAGTGTTACCCGGCTGCTATCTAATTTAAAAATAATTCAAACATTGACAAAAAGACGAATATAATGGCAATATTGCTGACTTTGCCTTCAATTTTCTCAAAAAGTACACAGTAATATTTTATGTAACTTTACATGTTAATAGAGGAGGCCAACGTGTAATAGGATCAAGTGTCAAAAGAGTGTTACCCGTCTTCTATCTGATTTAAAGATAGTTCAAAGATTGAGAAAAAGACGAATCTAATGGCAAAAGTACTAACTTTACCTTCAGTTATCTCAAAAGTTCCACAGTAATATTTTATGTAAATGTACATGTTAATAGAGGAGGTCAACTTAAAATAGGATCAAGTGTGAAAAGAGTGTTACCCAGCTGCTATCTAATTTAAAGACAGTTCAAAGAATGAAAGAAAGACGAATCTAATGGCAATTTTACTAACCTTACCTTCAAGTATCTCAAAAAGTACACAGTAATATTTCATGTAATTTGAGATGGTAATAGAGGAGGTCAACTTAAAATAGGATCAAGTGTCAAAAGAGTGTTACCCAGATGCTATCTAATTTAAAGACAGTTCAAAGATTGAGAAAAAGACGAATATAATGGCAAAAGTACTAACTTTGCCCTCAAGTATCTCAAAAAGTACACAGTAATATTTTATGTAAATGTACATGATGATAGGGGAGGTCAACATGAACCAGGACCAAGTGTCAGAAGAGTGTTACCCGGTTTCTATCTAATTTAAAGATAGTTCAAAGATTGAGGAAAAGACGATTATAATGGCAAAAGTAATAACTTTACCTTGTTATCTCAAAAACTACACAGTAATATTTTATGTAACTTTACATGTTAATAGAGGAGGTCAACATGAACCAGGATCAAGTGTCAGAAGAGTGTTACCCGGTTTCTATCTAATTTAAAGATAGTTCAAAGATTGAGGAAAAGACGAATATAATGGCAAAAGTAATAACTTTACCTTCAAATATCTCAAAAAGTACACAGTAATATTTTATGTATCTTTACATGTTAATAGAGGAGGCCAACGTGTAATAGGATCAAGTGTCAAAAGAGTGTTACCCAGCTGCTATCTAATTTAAAGATAGTTCAAAGATTGAGAAAAAGACGAATATAATGGCAAAAGTACTAACTTTACCCTCAAGTATCTCAAAAAGTACACAGTAATATTTTATGTAAATGTACATGATGATAGGGGAGGTCAACATGAACCAGGACCAAGTGTCAGAAGAGTGTTACCCGGTTTCTATCTAATTTAAAGATAGTTCAAAGATTGAGGAAAAGACGAATATAATGGCAAAAGTAATAACTTTACCTTCAAATATCTCAAAAAGTACACAGTAATATTTTATGTATCTTTACATGTTAATAGAGGAGGTCAACATGAACCAGGATCAAGTGGCAAAAGAGTGTTACCCGGCTTCTATCTAATTTAAAGAGAATTCAAAGATTGAGAAAAAGACGAATATAATGGCAATATTACTAACTTTACCTTCAGTTATCTCAAAAACTACACAGTAATATTTTATGTAACTTTACATTTTGATAGAGGAGGTCGAGGTGAAATAGGATCAAGTTTCAGAAGAGTGTTACCCGGCTTCTATCTGATTTAAAGAGAGTTCAAATATTGAAAAAAGACACTTCAAATGATGTTCAGTGCCTTTTTGGCTGTACAGACCCATTTACCGTAATACCTTACATAGAGGCGCATTTCCTTTTGAAATGCGGTCCACATGACCGCAGTTGTTTTATAGAGGTAACGTTAGTTAACGGTTAGGGTTTAATTAGGGTAAAAAGTCCGATTCCACAGAAATGAATAGATCTGCATCTACAGAATATTTACACAAATAGAAAGACACGGTTTCAGTCTTGGTACATGATGCATCACTGCATAATAAAGTGCCCAAAGGCTTACATAAGTTTGAGTAAAGAAATTGTTTCATGGCTTTCAGGTTTGTTGGTAAACTAATAGTGTCTTTCACTGAAGTTACTGTAATTTAATTAGTGAGTTATTTACAGTAAAATGTGGCTGTGATCAGGCTATGAAGGTATAGGTATTTTGTCACTAATAAAACCTAAAAAAACTAAACAATTATTATTAAACAACACACTGATAGTCAAATCAATTTAAGAAACAAAACAAATACTTATTATTTAAAACATTAAAAACATCCTTCTTCTCCCCCCCCCCCCCCCCTCCCTGCAGAAACATCTGGCGAGCTTTCATCTGCGGCCGAGGCATGCAACAGAAGGAAAAGAAAGCGCGTCGCCCCTCCCGAGGCGCCCGGGGGGGCCAAGAGGTCAAAAGGGCGCTCGCCGAGCATCTCCGTGCCGCCCGACAGCCTCCAACGAGCGATCGGGGCGAGCGAGCTGACGGCGCTGCTGCACTACGCCGCTCTGGGGAGGGCGGGCGGCGTCCGGCGGCCCAGGTGACGGCGGCGGCAGCGAGGGGGAACGACGCAGGCGCCCGCTTTCCCCACGCGGCGATCTAACAGGCCCGTCTCCCCGTCCGTGTCTTTCCAGCTGGTGTCGTCTCCGCCGTCAGAGGAGGGTCACGGCGGTGAACGTGGTGATCGTGGAGGGGCTGACGCAGACGCACTTCTACAAGCACTACCTCGCCCTGCGGCACCTCAGGACCAGCTACACCACCGTAAGTTCAGAGTGGGTGTGTGTGGGAAGGGGGGGGGGGGCGTGCTTCGGGTTTAATGGGGTTATCTGGGCCCTGCCCCACGTTTAGAGGCTGACCTTCACGCCATCGCTCGGCGACCTGGCGTCCGGGATCTTCAGCGGGGAGGTTCTGAAAACGGGCGCCGCGTCCCTCCAGCGGCCGCTCGGCGGGAGACTCAAAGGTGAGAGTCTCTTGTGGCCTTCTTCTGTGTCCTCTTGTCACCACCGTGACATGAAAGTCATCTATATTTTGTGTGTGTGTGTGTGTGTGTTGCTGCAGCAGCACTGATGACTCACCCAGTGATCACCAAGTTCGGCACCCAGAGGAGAGGCCTGACGGCGTATGTTCTCACCGAGGAAGAGATGATCAAGAGACGCTACCCTGTCAAAGGCGAGTCTCTCTCTCTCTCTCTCTCTCTCTCTCTCTCTGATTTTACGTTCATCTCCTCCTGCACGGAGGCGGACCTTTGTTTTAAAATGCCAGCGTGGACGCAGTCTGACTCTGTGGCCCCGCCCACATTCCCGCCTCCAGGGTTGCCGGGCTTCGAGGGGTTTGTGTGCACAGACTGCGCTGACCGCGTGACGGACAGCAGCCCTCTGTACGGAATGGACTGTGAGATGGTGAGAGGGCAGTTCAATCAATCAATCAATCAATGACCGCCTTCTTTTTTGTTGTTGATGGAATTGGCTGAATAGACATTTATCGTCTCATGTTCCCGCCCTCGCTCCCTGGCCCGAAGCGCTGATTGAAATGTTGTGCTTCAGGTTCACACAGAGCGAGGGTACGAGTTGGCGCGCGTCTCTCTGGTGGACAGCGACGGGAGCTGTCTGCTGGACGACCTGGTGAAGCCTCAAAACCGAATACTCAACTACCTCACCAGGTACACACACACACACACACACACACACACTTACACTTTAGACCAGTGATTCTCAACTGGTGGGTCGCGAAGCCGTTTTTAATGGGTCCCGGGCCTTGGCATGGGAAAATAAAATTTAGAAAAAAAAAATAATAATCACAACAAAATTCATCCTGTGATTTTATTTTGAAGGGACTTTCTTTAATGCAGCAGAGTGTCGTTTTTTTTGCCAGCTCGTACGTCCATGTTTTCAGCAGCGTGTGCCAGGTTGGGTCCAACCATTCTGATATGGGGGAGACATTGGGTTTTTAGGATAATTAAACATCAAATATTAAATTCAGCTTATGAACTTGATTTTGAATAAATTTGATAAGTTTGTCATTAAGGGGTGATGGTGGGTCCCGGAGCCAGAACCAGTTGAGAACCACTGCTTTAGACAAAAGGCCACAGCTCACGTGTGTTGCTGGGTGCGTTCTGATAGGTTCTCTGGTATAACCAAAGCGATGTTGCGACCAATCACGACGAGCCTGCGTGACGTTCAGGTGAAGCTCGGGAAGCTGTTGCCGAGCAACGCGGTTCTGGTGGGACACTCGCTGGAAAGCGACCTCGTGGCTTTGAAAGTAAGTTGACGCTGACAGCATACAGATGAGGTCGGAGATGGACGATACTTGAGGAGTTTTTTAGTGTGTAAAATTTGTCGCGAGTGTTTTGACCTGTTTGTGTTTGTGTCCTGCAGCTCATCCACCGGCATGTAATGGACACCTCGCTGCTGTACAGGAGAGACTTTGGACAAAGGTTTAAGCTGAAGGTCCTGGCAGAGGTCGTGCTGCAGTAAGTTGTCTGTCTGTCTGTCTGTCTGTCTGTCTGTCTGTCTGTCTGTCTGTCTGTCTGTCTGTCTGTCTGTCTGTCTGTCTGTCTGTCTGTCTGTCTGTCTGTCTGTCTGTCTGTCTGTCTGTCTGTCTGTCTGTCTGTCTGTCTGTCTGTCTGTCTGTCTGTCTGTCTGTCTGTCTGTCTGTCTGTCTGTCTGTCTGTCTGTCTGTCTGTCTGTCTGTCTGTCTGTCTGTCTGTCTGTCTGTCTGTCTGTCTGTCTGTCTGTCTGTCTGTCTGTCTGTCTGTCTGTCTGTCTGTCTGTCTGTCTGTCTGTCTGTCTGTCTGTCTGTCTGTCTGTCTGTCTGTCTGTCTGTCTGTCTGTCTGTCTGTCTGTCTGTCTGTCTGTCTGTCTGTCTGTCTGTCTGTCTGTCTGTCTGTCTGTCTGTCTGTCTGTCTGTCTGTCTGTCTGTCTGTCTGTCTGTCTGTCTGTCTGTCTGTCTGTCTGTCTGTCTGTCTGTCTGTCTGTCTGTCTGTCTGTCTGTCTGTCTGTCTGTCTGTCTGTCTGTCTGTCTGTCTGTCTGTCTGTCTGTCTGTCTGTCTGTCTGTCTGTCTGTCTGTCTGTCTGTCTGTCTGTCTGTCTGTCTGTCTGTCTGTCTGTCTGTCTGTCTGTCTGTCTGTCTGTCTGTCTGTCTGTCTGTCTGTCTGTCTGTCTGTCTGTCTGTCTGTCTGTCTGTCTGTCTGTCTGTCTGTCTGTCTGTCTGTCTGTCTGTCTGTCTGTCTGTCTGTCTGTCTGTCTGTCTGTCTGTCTGTCTGTCTGTCTGTCTGTCTGTCTGTCTGTCTGTCTGTCTGTCTGTCTGTCTGTCTGTCTGTCTGTCTGTCTGTCTGTCTGTCTGTCTGTCTGTCTGTCTGTCTGTCTGTCTGTCTGTCTGTCTGTCTGTCTGTCTGTCTGTCTGTCTGTCTGTCTGTCTGTCTGTCTGTCTGTCTGTCTGTCTGTCTGTCTGTCTGTCTGTCTGTCTGTCTGTCTGTCTGTCTGTCTGTCTGTCTGTCTGTCTGTCTGTCTGTCTGTCTGTCTGTCTGTCTGTCTGTCTGTCTGTCTGTCTGTCTGTCTGTCTGTCTGTCTGTCTGTCTGTCTGTCTGTCTGTCTGTCTGTCTGTCTGTCTGTCTGTCTGTCTGTCTGTCTGTCTGTCTGTCTGTCTGTCTGTCTGTCTGTCTGTCTGTCTGTCTGTCTGTCTGTCTGTCTGTCTGTCTGTCTGTCTGTCTGTCTGTCTGTCTGTCTGTCTGTCTGTCTGTCTGTCTGTCTGTCTGTCTGTCTGTCTGTCTGTCTGTCTGTCTGTCTGTCTGTCTGTCTGTCTGTCTGTCTGTCTGTCTGTCTGTCTGTCTGTCTGTCTGTCTGTCTGTCTGTCTGTCTGTCTGTCTGTCTGTCTGTCTGTCTGTCTGTCTGTCTGTCTGTCTGTCTGTCTGTCTGTCTGTCTGTCTGTCTGTCTGTCTGTCTGTCTGTCTGTCTGTCTGTCTGTCTGTCTGTCTGTCTGTCTGTCTGTCTGTCTGTCTGTCTGTCTGTCTGTCTGTCTGTCTGTCTGTCTGTCTGTCTGTCTGTCTGTCTGTCTGTCTGTCTGTCTGTCTGTCTGTCTGTCTGTCTGTCTGTCTGTCTGTCTGTCTGTCTGTCTGTCTGTCTGTCTGTCTGTCTGTCTGTCTGTCTGTCTGTCTGTCTGTCTGTCTGTCTGTCTGTCTGTCTGTCTGTCTGTCTGTCTGTCTGTCTGTCTGTCTGTCTGTCTGTCTGTCTGTCTGTCTGTCTGTCTGTCTGTCTGTCTGTCTGTCTGTCTGTCTGTCTGTCTGTCTGTCTGTCTGTCTGTCTGTCTGTCTGTCTGTCTGTCTGTCTGTCTGTCTGTCTGTCTGTCTGTCTGTCTGTCTGTCTGTCTGTCTGTCTGTCTGTCTGTCTGTCTGTCTGTCTGTCTGTCTGTCTGTCTGTCTGTCTGTCTGTCTGTCTGTCTGTCTGTCTGTCTGTCTGTCTGTCTGTCTGTCTGTCTGTCTGTCTGTCTGTCTGTCTGTCTGTCTGTCTGTCTGTCTGTCTGTCTGTCTGTCTGTCTGTCTGTCTGTCTGTCTGTCTGTCTGTCTGTCTGTCTGTCTGTCTGTCTGTCTGTCTGTCTGTCTGTCTGTCTGTCTGTCTGTCTGTCTGTCTGTCTGTCTGTCTGTCTGTCTGTCTGTCTGTCTGTCTGTCTGTCTGTCTGTCTGTGATTAAATGTTCCTGTTGTGTCCCAGGAGACAGATACAAACAGAAGACAAGACGGGGCATAACCCTGTTGAGGACGCGGTGGCAGCTCTGGAGCTGGCTCAATATTTTATAAAAATGGGGCCGAGTCAGGTAAATCTCTCTCTCTCTCTCTCTCTCTCACACACACACACACACACTCTGTTGACGTGTTGTTTCGTGTGCTCTCAGGTGGTGGAGCGTCACCGAGAGGAGCTGTGGGGATACACCACGGTGGACGAGCCCGCTGACTGTGAGCCTGAAGCCAAACCCAGTCTCAGGTACGAACTCTGTCTGTAGAGTCCGTCTGTCTCTGTAGAGTCCGTCTGTCTCTGTAGAGTCCGTCTGTCTCTGTCTGGGATTTAAATGTCACACAGAATCATTTTCAACCACAAGGAAAAGGTCTTCAGACGCCTAGCTTTCAACAGCAGCTCGTCTCTGCTTCTGTCAACGTAAATCATCCGTCTCTGTGTCTCTTGTAAAGGTTTGCGGACGTGTTGCAGACTCTGGGCCGGTCCGTGGCCTACATGGGGAGGCGCTCGGACGTCCCGCTGGATCTGTCCAATCAGCAGTGGCACAACTCGGACAAAGCAGTGAGACGCTTCGACCCGGCGGGCCCTTCCACTCTTTTTTTTTTTTTTTTTTTCCTGTGTCGTCGCGTCTCTCGTTTCTAACCGAGTCCTCTTCTTCCTTCGCCCCCCCCCCCCCCCCCAACCCCGGCAGCTGGTGGCCTCCTTCAGGAGGCGGACCGGGTGTCCGTTCCTCTCGGTGCTCAAGTTCTCCTCCCTCTCTGACCGCCCGCGCCCGGAGCCCCTCGCCGTGAGTCAGCGCGCCGCTGCCTTCCGCTTCTTCTTTGTCCTTTCTTTGAAGCGCCGTCTCTCTCTCTCTCTCTCTCTCTCTCTCTCTCCCTCTCTCTCTCTCTCTGGCAGGACGCGCGCGCCCTTCGGGACATGTGCGTGGCGTTCGCCGGGCCGCTCCCCGCGGGCGTCTCCGAGCGGGAAGTGAGGCGGCTCTTTGGGCGCTGCGGGGCGGTTCGGAGCGTCCGACTGTTGAGCTCGCCCGTCACGGTAGGTCCCGGGTCGGGTCGTTGCTTCGGGGCGCTGCCGTGAGTCCTCCTACCTTCACGCCGTGTCTCCAGGTGCATGCAGAGGTGGAGTTTGAGCTGCTGGAGGGGGCCGTGCTGGCTCTAAAGGTGTTGAATGGACTTCACGTGCATGGACAGCCCATCAAGGTCACTCTCTTCCTCTTTTCTTTTGCTTTTTCCAACCGATTCCCCCTTTTTTTTTTTTTTGCTTTTCAGTTAAAGTCCCTTTTTTTTCTTTTCTTCTAGGTGCAGAGGCCCGTTAACGCGTCGCTGCTGGACCTGGACCTGACTCTGGACGCCTTGATGCGCGACGGCACCAACGCCAGCCGCCTCTACGCCGCCAGGTCCCGCCTCTCCGCGAGGGCCAACGGCGCGCCGCGGCCGGACCGACTGTCCGAGGAGGCCGTCCGAGAGACGTTCGGGCGCTTCGGCCCGGTGGAGGGAGTCGTCCTGGCCGCGAGGCACGCCCACATACGTGAGTAGAGAGGCGCGCGCCCCTGCACGCCGCGATCGGAGCGTTGTCTTTAACTGGCGGTGTCTCCGGGGCGGCAGAGTTCCAGGGCCCGGCGGATAGGGAGGCGGCACTCGGCTCCTCCGAGGACCTCCGCAAGGAAAAGTACCTCGTCTGTCCGTCCCTGACGCCGCCGCACTTACCCTCCTGGGTTGCTACGACGACGACGAGGAGCAGCGGGGAGGAGGAGGACGACGCCGGCGGCGAGGAGAGGCCCCCCGGGCACGCCGGCTCGCAGGTGAAGGCAGACCGGGCTGCTGATGAGGTGACATCGCGGCTTTAGTCCTTTAATTATTCCGCTTCATCAGAGGATTTTACTGCCGTTCCAGATTTGATCTTTAATTTTTTTAAAGGCCGTTATCTCGAGATCACAATTTGATTATTTAGTTATCGAGATAACGGGTCAATGGGAGACTAGTGGTCATCATATGTTGATGTGCAGTGTAAAGATAATAACAAGCACAGTTTATTCTGGATTAACAAACATGGGTTAAAGAGTAACGTGTTGATCATGTTTTAAATTAAAGTAAAAAATAAAAATGTTAGTGTCTTCTGTACAGATTGCCAGACATCTCAGCTTTTAATATTTAGACCTCAAAAGTTGATCTTTAAGTGTTTATTGGGATTCAAGAGCCAAACAGCTATAAAGTGCACAAGAGACTAGTACATCTTTAGATTTTCTTATTAAACGCATGCGATGAACACATACATGTAATCCACGTAGGACCAGGAAATGGACCTCCTGTTGGGGAAGTTGGACCGCCGCCTACAGAAGCTCCTCGGATCTCTCCCAGAAGGCACCTTGTCCGTGGTCGTGCTGCCCGGAGGCGCCAGGTGAGGACCGACAGTCGGAGGAAAACCTGCCACCGAATCAACCTTCTAAAACCGCTCCTCTCCCCCAGCGCTCAGGGTTTGTGCCTAATGGAGGTGAAACAGTGAGGAACCGGCCTCCAACTCATCAGCCGGCGTCACGCTCCAGTGGAACCCTTGGATTAGGTAGAATGTGTATAAAGTTTAAATTAAATACAGTACTTGTAAAGAGATTGCCGCCCCGGAGATAATGAAATGCTTGGAGAGTCTTTTAATGGGAACTTGGTTGGATTTTATTTTTGTAAATGGTCTGAAGGTGTTTTAGTGAGAATTGGTTTTTGTGGAAGCGTGAAGTGACTGAAACCAAAGACAATCACATCCTATGTTCACTTGATTTTATAACAAATTGCCTATAAAGTTTTTTTAACCAGCAACAAATGTTTGAATATCAGACTTGTTTTTGACTTTCAGAAACCATGAATAGAGTATATCAAAGTGAGACTTTTCCCTCATCCAGGGAGATCTGGTTCACTTTTTTTAATAGCATTGGATTGAAGGATAAACTTGACTTTTTTAAAAAAATAATATCTGAGTATAATTAAACCCTGTGGTTTGATATGAGACAGAAATGACCGCAGAAATACTAAGAAACATTCTTTAATTTGTTTTCCCTTTCAGAGGAAGCATTGAGGGTTTTTTTTTTTTTTTAAACTTTACACCTTTTGCATTAGAACATACTTTGACAATGTTGCAGGCTGACAGTTTACAAAACAGTTGACACAAAGGTAAAGAACAATTCTGTGCAAAGAAAAGAAGCACCTCTCGGAGGATCGGAACGCCACCAACAAACATCACAGATAAGCTTTTACATGTTGAATAAAACTGGTTAAAGTTGACAGAAACTTATTTAAAAAATGAAAAGAAACACATGTTTGACTGCGTTAAAACACTAAATGACCCAGACATTGAACTACAGGACCTGCCGGGCAGAAATTCATCTCCCACGACTTATGAGGACGAGAAAATGTCTCACTCGCACAAAACCGTAAGACTGTGCCATTAAAAATGTTTCATGGTGGCGGCGGATTCCGGTCTGAAAACAGCAGAAATAAAAAGGAACATTTCTGGAGATCAGACTTTAAGATTCTAGCGAGGCCCCCGCTCCTCCGGCACCAGGTCAGAATATGGCAGCTGGTATGGCTTCCGTTCGCTGTGGGGAGGGGGGGGGGAGACACACACTGCCGGTGAGGTGCGACCTTGCAGGAGAGCGCCCTCCTCCTCCCAGAGAGTGCTTCAGGCCCACGGCGAGGGGGGGAGGGGGGGCGCGGCCTCTCTCGCTACCACACTTCTGGCACCTCAAACAGCGACGTCGTAGGTTGGGGTCCTGCTCGAGAGGAGAGAACGAGGACGACGAGTCAGCCCCCCCCCAAAAATACACACAAACAGCTGCTGAGTCGATGCAGGCTTTGGATCAGTAGGATTTTATTGGAGAAGTCGGGCAGAAAATAAAATTCCCTTCATGCTTTGGGGGACGCAAGCAGGAAGAGAGTCAGGTTACCGTTACATATACTTTTGTGCTCTTTGACATCCACCAGCTCCTGAACCTTTAGTCACAGCTCAACAGTTCAAAAACGCACCTTTGGGCTTCTGCGGCTTCTTCTTCTTCTTCTGACCTTTCCTGCCCTGAGCTGCCGGGGCCCGTTGCCAGGTGACCGTTCCCTCTGCGTCGTCGCCGCAGTCATCGTCAGGACTTCCCTCGTCCTCGGGAGGCGTGCTGGACCCCGCTGAATCTGGTGCGTCCCTGCAGGGCACAGCAGGCGCCATGAGCCTCGAGCGACGGCAAACTGAACATCGACCCCCCCCCCCCCCCCCCCCCCCCCGCGCGCCACTTACGCCGTCTTTAGCCAGCCCTCCGACGTCTTGCTCTCGATGGCCTCTGCGTGGCCGCTCTGGTCTGAGAAACACAACGACAACCAGTGTGTCAGAGCCTGCGTGTGTTCACATGGTGCTTTCTGCGTGCATCTTGACACACACACACACACACACACACACACACCATCGATCTTCATCTTCTTGCTGCCCGTGGCATCCGGGAACGAGTATTGACTCCACCCGTCCGTTATCGGAGAATCTCCAGTGCCCCGTTCTCCCTCAACGGGACTGATGCTGCGCTTCCTCAAACCTCTAGAGGGGAGGGAAAGAAATAAAACATTACTACGGATCAACACTGCGCCCCCCCCCCCCCCCACCCCACAGAGATTTGTCACGTTGAAAATGCAGCTGCAGGTGTACTTGTGATATGCGAAAGTGGCGGCGGTGCCAGCGGAGGTAGTGGAGTAGTGAGGCTTCATCCAGCCGTCCTCCCCCCAGGATTTGGGGGTCTGGCCGAGCTTCTCCTTCTGCTGCTTGCCCTTGATGTACTCGGCGTACGTCTGGATCCGGTAGCTCTCTGCGTAGCGGCTGGTGTTCATGGCTGCGCGGTGACACCCAGACGGACCACAGCGTTGCAGTTGCAGTGCCAGTTGGATTCCAATTCATACATTTCAGATGTTCTACGGCTCTTGAACTCACCGATCTGCACCTGGTCCGTCTGACTCAGGGACACAAATGCCGACGTGTCGTCTAGCCAGGAAACCTGGATGTTCCCTGAGGGGGGGAACACAAGTCTAAAGTGAGCGAGCCATTAACTCATTACCTTTCTCATCGACCCGAAAATAAGAAAAGGCATTTTACCAAAGGCACTGAAGAGCTGGTAGAGGTCACTCGTCTTCCATTCTTTGGGGAAGGTGACAAACAGGACATGGTCTCGTTTAGGTTGCACTGTGGGGACGGAGGGAGACACAGCAACAGGTGATTGTAGTTCAAGTTAAATAATTTTAAAAAAGCGCAGCCAGCTAAATGAAACCAAGCCCCAGTGGCTTCTGGTAAACAAAGATGCAGCCTAAAAAAATGATCACTGCATTTCCTCATAACATCTGCAGAGGCTTTGGTCGTTTTTCTTTGCCACCAATCTGCAGCAATATGCAAATCAGAAACAAAACTGGGAGCCAATCATAAAAACATTGTTCAACAATGCGGTCCTTGTTCTCCTCATGGGTCCCTTTGTAAAGACATGTGGTACATGTACAGTCCTGCAGGACACTCACAATCAGGTCCTGTGATGTTGAGGTAGGGAATGTCGATTATCCTCATCAGGAAAAGCCTTAAGAAAAAGAAGAAAAAAAAAGATTTTGTTGCAAAACCGATGTTGTAGTTTAGTCCATATAAAAGACAATTCGAGGGCATCCCTTACTTGTTGAAGAAAGGCTCAACAACTTTGGAGTGAGCAGAGATGTACGCTTTGGGCGGAGTCAGGAACGAGCCTGTGAGTGATGGAGCAGACACGAGTAGAAAGTCACTTATTCAGACCTTTTGGTAGGATTCAAAGGGCAGTGGGATCGTGCACGTTACCCAGATAGTTGGCCATGGAGATGAAACAGAGGCCAGTGATGTAGGCGTCGTATCCGGCCTCGTGGAGCTGTTCTTGGGCCGTGTCGTAGCTGTGGAACCCCTCTGCCGTTTCTGACCGTGATCAGGACAAAGTATGTAGAGAACACTGTAAAAGGACGCATGTTTGAGAGCAGCTCAGACCAACGTCACAAACTTTACGTACCGACCAGAGGCGCCTTGAAGGGGCTCTCCTTCACCTGCTTCTCCAACTCTGCCAGAGACGTGTTGGTGATCAGCTCCTGAGACAAAGTAACAGCCTCATCACCTTCAGACATTTTAGAATTATATTGAAAGACAAGCCTTGAACTACAATCGCGTCAAATTAGTAAAACTTTGGTTGTGATCTTTACATTTCTGAAATATATCAAAACAACAACAAAGAGACCCTGATGTTCTCCAGCATTGAAGGTCATTTACCTTAAAAGGCTGAGTGGAAGCCATCAACTTTGTGTCCAGAAGTCTGCAGGTGAAAGCCGATAATGACAAAACGTACAGAGATCATCTGTGCGTGTGCACGTGCGTGCGCGCGCGTGTGCGTGTGCGTGTGCGTGTGTGTGTGAACACATGTAGGAAAGGGAACATTACCTTGGGAAGACACACATTGTGACCTCTTTAAAGTCTTGAAGATCCTGAAGAGAAAGCGCAGCGGCAGTTTTTAATGAATTACTTTGCAATAAAACCAACAGAGAAACGCACTCTTGTGTCCATGTTCACCTCCGGCAGAGGGCAGTAGAACTGGTGGATGGTGTGCATCACGTCCAACAACATGTTGTGCCCAACCACAAGTTTACCCTGCATGGAAATAAAGGATGTGTAAGAGTCACATTTACTGAAGACAACATAGAATAAAAAAAAACAAAAACAGCAAAAACGGATTTATCAACTGAAGGATGAAATGTTGGTCACATTCCAAGTGCTCATCAACGCTTTTAAAATTTAAATTAAGTGCAAGTCGATATTTAAACTTGTCTCACAGATTTAGAGATGGCGTGGATGACCCTGGAGAAGCCGACAGCATCGTTTAGCTCCTCCTGTTGGGGGGTGAAGGGAAAAAAATAAATAATAAAAAGACCGATAATTACCCTTGAGGTCAAAATAGCACCTTTTTGTATACAGAAAACAGACGTTAGAATTAAGAACGTGACCTGTGCATCTCGGTAAACCTTCCAGACTGACCTGCTCTCTCTCCCGTTTCTGCTGTTCCCTCCTCTTCCTCTCCTCGTCATCCACTTTGATGACCTGAATGTAACGCTCCTTCTGCGCACATACACAACTTTGAATACTTTCACACGTCAATCAAAACCGGAGCGTAAACATTGGTTGAAGAATAACTTGCCTTTTCCGTTTCCACAGTTTCTACATGAAGCCCCTTGGAAAACCTGTGAAAAAAAAAGATCTATTTTAAAATCTTTAATCCAACACAAAATAAACTATAACTGAAATGTGTTGAGTGACACTCACTTCCAGTTCAGAGTTTGGTAAATCAGCTTTCTCTGAAACCTGGGTCGGAAATACAAGCAGGGTTAAAAATTAAAACATTTTAGATCCCAATATTGTAAATGTGTCGTCTATTGCTCAACAGGTTTGATAGTACCTGTGATCATGTGGACCAATCGGGGTGAAAAACGTGCATCAATAACACAAAAGGATGGAACAATACCCAGTGCACGGCTCCAAGTCCAACGTCTTCTCCGAGTTAGTCAGCAGAGCCTCAACCTTCCCTCTGTGGGGTGGGGGGGGGGGGGGGGGGGGGGGGGGGTAATCACACGTCAAGTGTGAAAGATTATGTCCATGGTTTAAAAACTGAGAGAAAGGGGGGAAAAAAGGCCCTTACATCACCCGGTTGATGAAGTCCTTGTGCTCCTCCGGTACGTGTGCGGGGCCTTTGGAGGACGGGGAGTTGAAGGACGCCGCCCCGACGCCGTTGGCTTGTTGGTTTCTCCTCTCCTCGCTCTGCTCCCTCAGCTGGACTTCCTCTTCTTGGTTCAAGTACGGGATTCCTTCAGAAACACGACGGGTCACAGTTTGACATCCGGGTCCAGTGGATGAAGGCGCTACAGTGGGTCAGACCACGACTGCAGAAGCCATCAGAGTTTCCTGAGACATCATTTCACCCGTGACTGTACTCACCGTTACAGAACACCTTGTTGAAGTCAAATCCCTGACTGGCCAGGAAATCAATACTGGAACTCTGAAATAATTAATCATCATTTAAAGGGAGACAGACCAATCATTGTGTCCACAAGTCCCGATCAGAACCCTTTGGTACTGAAGCAACACAGACTTACTTGACAGATGAACTTCAAGTCAGGTGACGTCCTGTTGAAAGGCTTCGGGAACACGTAAAAATTAAAAGGCTTTATGATGTACCTGCAGAGACGAGAATACGGGGACAATGGAGACTAGTGTAATTGTTCCGTTGCTTTGTTTACATCAAAGATGGATTTCTTGCATACCATCATCAAGTGGTCTGATGTTTTGGAATACAGCCCAGCATTGCCCATCAGTGAATAATACGTACGCATTCTGACCATATTTTAATGTACAGCATTAATTAATTAAATATGGCTAAAGGCATCGGGATCCTAAATAAAAACAGGAACCAGCTAAAGGCTTCAATTATCTTGGTGGATCTTCTGACCCAGTGGTGCAGATTGGTCACTAAAGTGGTAGGAACTAGGCAACACAAACGGGGAGAAGGTACGTGGAGTACGGTCATCTGTCAGTGTGGAAAGGAACCAAAGGACCTGCACAACATCCTTATACTGGAGTCCTTTGGGATACAGCGATTATGTTGCACCTCCTTAAATCATTAATAAATAATCTGGAGTTTGTTGTTGATAACTCACTTTGACTTTTCCTGGTCGTACTTGAATGTACACAATCCAAATTGGAAGAGCAGGAAGTCCATAGAGTGCTGGTGGACAGACAGACAGACAGGCAGGGCACTACAGGTGAGATAACCGGTCAAATGGAATATGGAGGGAAATCAGAACGCATCAAAAGCCAAAAAGTTGTGAAGCGACGCAGACTGCGGACCTTCTTAAGCTTGGCGTATCGCTCCTCCGGAGTGTCCAGTCCGTTGGTGAGCGCGCTGACATTAGGGCCGTCGCTTATTCCTAATGCAAAATAAATAAAGAAAAGAAAACACATGTCAGAACTAAAAAATCAACAGAGCGCTTGATTATTTAGGTCAAAATTCCTGCCGAGACCCGGCTATAGTTACCTGAAAATTCCCCATCGATGGCGAGGAAGTCCGCCTCCTCGATCGCGCTGCACACCGTTTTTAAACTGTCTTTAAAATCTACAACAAACGAGAGAAAGCGCATCAACAACCAGCGGCGACGTGAGCGTGAGAAACGCGCTAGCCGCTGCGGCTTAGCTAGCTCAGCTAAGCTAAGCTAGCTAGCTAGCAGAACAGAACGCTGAGCAACGGTCTCGACCTTCTTTTTAAAAAAAAAAAATATTTATCAGGCCAGCGCTCCGCTCCGCGTTAAAACGAAGTATGAAGCGACGTGGGAAAGGCGTAAGCGGGTCGGACGCGGCCGGTTACTCACTTTGACGTGTCACCTCCATCCCTGCACAACGACTGAACCCGGCTGACAGCTAACGGGAGCTAGCCTACGTCAACTGGCTTTTAACCGTGACGGTTACACTTCCGGGGCCGCGGCGAGCAGACGACGCGCGTTCGGTTGTTTTATTTCAGTTATTTCAGTTACGTTTTAGAAATATCAACGTTAGTAGGAAAATGTATTGCTGCATCAGTTCAACTGCAAAATAATAATATTTTTCCATCTCGAATTTGTTCACACAACTTGACTTTTTTTTACATTTGACATTTCTTGACCTAATATTTTTTTTAACTTTTTTAATAATATTTTTGGACTATGTAAATAGACCATATACATTTTTTTCCAATTTTTTTTTACACATATTTTGATTTTCTTTTTCAGAACATTTCTTGAACTAATATATTTTTTAACTTTTTGATAATTTTCACATATAAATACTTTTTTTCAAAATGTTTTGACTTTTTTTACATTCTTTTGACCAACATATTTTTTACTTTTTTTTACTCTTTAAAAATGTTTTTAGCATATTTTTACTTTTTTTCAAAACATTTTGGGACTTTTTTTTCTCATGACATCGTTCGACGCAAATGTTTAGACTTTTTATGTCACCTTATTTTTCTTCCTTTTTACATGATATTTCAATATTTTTTTTAGATTTTTACAGTTTTTTTTGAAAATATATCTTTTGACCTAATATCTTTTAACTTTTTTTCAAAATGTTTTGACATAATATTTATTTACATGTTTTAAAATTAAAAAGTAACATTTAACTTTATGTGACAAATATATGTAGTGTAGTGTAGTAGTTTCCCTCTGGAAAAAGTGGAGCAGAAGTAAGTACAAGTTTTTTCATGGTTCTTAAGTATGTACCACTATCAATCTAATTAAACTACTTCTCTGTTACACCTTCCTGCACCATGCCATGCTTTCTACATCAAGTAATTAACTAATTATTAATTACTAGGACCTCATGCATGTAGATTCAATTTGAGCTCCTGGACCCGTTGAATTCTTCAGGATCTTTAAAAGAGGAGGAGGACGGGGACACCAAACGTGAGAAGAAGACAAGGACACAAGGACACAAGGACACAAGGAATGGATCGTCAGCAGTTCATGTGCCAAGATGATCATGAAAAAAGTATTTCTCCTAAGAACACGCCTTCATGGGCAAAACCTCAGAACACAAATCTATATTTTCCTAGTATAGTTGTGTATGCTTGCAACAAGCTGTATTACTACTATTATATCTTATAAATTATTACTTTTTAGTTGGCTTGCATGTCCACTGCTCACAGATTATTCTCTTCATCCTATTGTTTTTGAGGTGACAATAAGCAGAGGAGAATATAATTATGAAATCGGCAAACTGACATCAAAATAATCCAATAAAAGCATCTCACTTTGAAACAAACAAAAGAGAAAAGAAAGACCAAGATATGAGTGACGTAAAATAGATTACAGCAGAGCAAAACACGGTGATTACATAAGCCGTATATGACAGCCGTAATTAAACCAATGTAATTAAATATGGTTGATGAGAGGAAGTGAGAGTGGGAGGGACAGAGTGTGTGTCTGTGTGTGTGTGTGTGTTGAACCAAGGGCTCTTGAATCACATTGATCCATGGGATGCCTTTTATTTTTCGACGACCTTTAAGGTGTCATTTCTGATTTACTACTTTGCGGTTTTCCCGACTCACACACGCAGTCCGAATCTGTAATGTGTCGTCGAGAGAAGAAGAAAAAAAAAAAACTGCAAACGCATCCAGTCAACTTTCTCCAGCTCCTGCTTTTAATATTTATTTATCCCCTCGAATCGTCCGAGTCCAGGAGGAGTGTGTTGCTCTCGTCATCACCACAGGTCACGTGACTTGGGTGACACCATTTGTGGAGACTAGAAACTGGACGATCTGCATCAGGAATAATGTTTCTCTTTTGCTTGTGACACTGTGTTATTGATCCTCATTGGCTTCCTACCGTCCCCACTGGCTGCAAATAAGAATCAACATAAAAGAAGGGGGACACAAATCAGAGGCTTTGTTTTCGCAGAGAAACGTCGTTGGAAATTCAGCGGCTGCAATGTTCCCGGCAGTGATGAAACGTGGCGGCTCTCCTCCAGCAAAACAATTCGCAATTTGTGATATTTACCGCTGCAGGTTTGGTCACCTTGTCACGTGAATTGAATCCGCTTTAGGAAGTAATCTCTTTATAGCCGGCATGAAGTACGGGAATCTCAACCAAACGTCTCACGCTCATGCAAACGCGGCCTGTCGCTGTTGTGGTCCTCAAATGGACAGCGACAGCACAGAGGTGACAGGAAGTCGCTGTATAAGCACCGGTATACTGTATGTGTACGCATGTAACCGTGGTAACGTAGCAATAAGTCAAAAGTGCATGATGCTCCTTTTTAAATGAAGACATGGTTCTTAATTCTTAATTCCTCCATCATACTGAAGGGGAAATAAATAAACTTCCCCTTAAATAGGTTTTTTAGATTCCTAGACAGCTTCCACAAGAGGGCGCTGCGCCCCTAATGTTTAGATTTGTCTCGCTTCTAAACCGTGCCTAACCCCTTCTTCCACACACACACGTACGCACACACACACACACACACACACACCCACACACACACACACCTGCATGCGAACGCTGGCCATAAAAGCTCTCTGCTCCCCTGATTCATCAAAGCGCAGCACGGCTTTTCCAGTCAAGAGGAGCGCGACGGGGAAGTCCAACGCCGGGCCGAGGCCGGCGGAGCACGAAGGGGCGGCGTGGAGCCGGGGGAGAGAGGGATGAGTGGTGGGAGGGAGGGAGGGAGGGGGCGGCGGGGGGAGTGGGGGGAGGTCGGAGGGCGAGTCGCAATTTTGAGGTAAAAGCAGGCTGAGGGGATCCATTAGCATCCATCGAGTGAGCGTGTGTGTGCGTGTGTGTGTGTGTTGTTTGTTTGTTTACTGATTCAACCAGTGGTCAATCAAGCTTTTTTTTGTTTGAACAGACAAACAAGTTCCACATAGTTCCCCTCTGGGGTGGCGACTATCTGGAGGGAGGTTTGATGAAGGTCAAAGGGGTCGAGAGGCCGGAGGCTCTCGATGCAGCGGATGCAGAAGGAAAAGGGCGATTACAGACGGAGACTCTGGGTGTAATGTGTCGCTTAGTAGTTCAATAAACATTTTCTTTGCCACACACACGCACACACACACACACACACACACACACACACACACACACACACACGGGGCGCAGAGGGGGGGGGGCTCACACTTTTGGTAACCTGCTCAGACAGTCGTGTTATTGCTCTCCTAATCATGCGTGAGATTAGGTGGCAGCACACAAGCAAAGAGCCGCTGTTCATACGTCCTTTTCCATTTCATCACTCACACGTATGCACACACACACACACGCGGGGACACACACACTCTGTTTTAACCGGGCCCTCGCCTCGCATCCAGGGCCGAAGACATGGGGTGCGGACGGGAGGGAAGACGTGTCTGTGAGAGGGATGGAAAAGTTCCTCCGAGTTGTAGAAGTGTAGCAGATAAGATAAGAACAAAGTGCAATAAAGGGAGAGGAGCTCTGCCGGGTTCTGCCTCTCTCTGGTCTGGTTCTTCGTTCTGGAAGGAACCTGTGGGGGGATGAGCAGTTCTCAGAGCAGAGAGTCAACATTCGGCGGGAGAGCAGACAATCCAACACTTCAAAAGCTTTTTAGCTGAACTTTACTTTGAAAAGTGATCTGAAAACTAAATTTCCTATAGTCACAGTATACTAAAGTTACTATAGATCTAACGAATGGTTAAATGGCTGCATAGTTTGAGAGGTGTTGGGGGCGAATAATACTCCATAAAACCCTTCAACGTGGTCTGAAGAGTCACATGGGAGCTCCTGTGAGGGACAACGGGGGGGGTCACACCGTACAAAGTTGAGAGACAAAGTTGTAAAAAAAATGGGGATTTTATCGACTATAAGAGAACCGACCTCAACACACGCACAGAGCTGAGCGCCAGAGGATGATGAGGATGATGATGATGATGATGATCTCTGCCTGTGATGGCAACTCGCTGCCGCAGACATTTTGATTTCCAATTTCCCAGACCTCCGACTCTGCAAAAAAGGAGGCAGTTACCACCTTTCATCCTCGTTCTAATGTCCAATACCATCTCTAGCTGTGCGATACTGTTGATAGATAGAGGGATGGATGAAGGATAGATGGATGGATGTATATATATATATATATGGATAGATGGATGATGGATGGATGGAAGGATAGATGGATGATAGATGGACAGATATATATATATGGATGGATGGATGATAGATGATATATATAGATATATCTATATATAGGCATTGATATCTATCTATATTTATATCTGTCCATCTATCATCCATCCATCCAGAGAAGCATTTACTTCTGCTTTATTTTTTTCACACTTTACGTTGTAAAGAAAGACACATCATTACCGTTAGTAACCGCTCACCCATTAGAGGTGATTCTTACACAAAACTCACACGATTGTTAGGTTTCTTTGATGACTTAGACATACAGAGAGACTTTATATGAGCTTTGAATGTGCTGACTGCCAATGACACCAGGTGTGACCCCCCCCCCCCCACATGGGGAGCATCTCATAGGAAATATTTCAGCAGTCAGGAGACACGGTGCTGTTTTCAATCAATTGGTTCGACAGTTTTAAACTAATGTCTGGTCTAAAATTGTTTGTTTGTAAAATAAATGACACGCCGGGGTTCTGACTGTGCTGCAATGATTCAACCTTTAACTCAAGTGTTTGTTTCTTCATTTTTATTTCTCCAGAGAGGAAGAAAAAAAACAAAGCGTCTGTTCATTTAACTGAGAAATGGCTCGGCTGGTTCTGCCTGGACGGACCTGATTTTTAATGCATTTTGCACGCAATCACAACATTTGACAAAAGAGGCGAACGGACAAAGCTCAGCGACTTCACACGAGCCCGGTGGCTTTTTCATGAACCACCTATTATTTGTAAGGACGCCGCCATTTTTTTCTCCCTCCTCCTAAAACCTAAAAGTCCCACTCTAGTTGAATGTGTCACAAATTAATTTGATACATTTCAATCCACCGGTAAAAAGCATCTACATCGGTTCGTCGTAATATCATTTCCTCCATCTTTCTGACAGATTTAACAAACAGTGGGTTTTAAGGCCCGGTGCCGCGAGGACTGTGTCACATTAAGAGATGGCACACACACACCACACACACACACACATACACCACACACACACCACACAGCTTTGGTTTGGCCGGTTCTGATAACTCTGCGAGCGATCTGGCTGGGTGTGGATGGCTGGCCCGTCTCACGGAGGGACAGTTTGACACGTTTTATCCTGAAGATATCGGTTTAATTTCCACACTAGTGGGCGATACATATTCACCAGGTTTCCTGCCTGCCAGGAAAGCTTGGAGTGTCAATCACTCCTGAGCTGAGTCAACACACTACAGGCCCAATGAACTCTTTAAATGAAAAACTCTCCACCTCAGAGAGGCATTGATTACTCTTCTTGAGAAAAAGTCAATATTACAAGATATTTAATGGCAATAATAATAACGAAAAACTCACTTTAATGAAAATGAATTCATAATACTTTAAACAATTAATTTGAATATTTAAAGCTAAACCTGATCCGTCTGAGAGTGTTAGTATCACCAGCTGCTCTTCATGGATGGAGATGGAAAACTGGATCCACATCAGGTGTAAGGAGGTGCACAGCTGTTTTGGATGAAGCTTCTACAGAGGCTCCGGCAGTCAGTTCGGGGGGGCCGCCTGCGATCGGCGTCTTTGATGAGCAGGACACGCAAGCCAGCGGGTTGCGATGACAGCTTTCTGATAGGATAAGTCTCTGCCTCTGCTACCTTCAGAGGTCGCCGCGATCCGCCATGGAGACTATTTGCCGTCGGTCCACCCGAACGCGAACGTGGCTCTGGAAGCTCAGAGGGGAACGGAAGCTTCCCAACCTCAGGATCTCTTTTCGAAGGAGCGCCGTGTGTGTTGCAGCAGATCACATGGTATTTTTTTTTTTTAAATTAAAAGGCAACTGGCTTTTCCTGCATTAGTGGGCCCGATACACAACATGTGACCTCGGGCTAATCTCAAAACAGGAGGAAACTCACATCCACTGCTTCTTAGAGTCCCGTCCTGTTTTCCCCATTCCCCTTTGATGTGTCCACACGTTGTGGCTACATGTGAGAGTCTGCTCATGCGAGGCCTCGTGCATCATCAACGTAAATCGACGCCATTAAAACCCCCCACAGAGTCACAGTTTGATGAAGGTGCCCCTCAGTAACGAGAATAAATCCACTGTTTACACGGCTATGGCTTACTCGAGAGTATCTTGTTTTCGTTTCGATTCATCTCAGAATATGGTTTCAGATATCAGGGGGGGGGGGGGGGGAGGGAGGGGGGAGGAGGGATGGTAATTAACCGATGGAGGTGGGTGGGTTTGTGTGCGTTTGTGTCAAAGACGGAGACAAAATACCTAAACGCAGACACGAGTTGTGTTTCTGAGCCGAGCCGCTCGAGGGCCGCTGTGTGTGTGTGTGTGAGTGTGTGTGTGTGTGTGTGCGTGCGCGTGTTTGTGGGGGCTCGTGTTTGCGAAGCGGCTCAATTATCTCCAGCTGGCGCGTGGGCAAAGCGCGAGAGTGACACCGACACGGAAACAGTGTGGATTATTCATAAGGAAGCAGGCACCCAGCAGCCTGATGAGGTGATGCCAGTCGGCCCGTCGCTCGGCCGGCTGGGGGGGGGGGGGGGGGGTCGCTCGGATGTCAGACGCCGTCAGCTTTCCGGTTGGCTGATGGCTCAGTTTTTTTGAGGGGTGAAAAACATCAAGAGCCACTCAACGGACGTCGAGATGATATGTTCGACAAATCCCACCAGTATAAATCTGACTGTCCTTCTCGGTGTAGCGGCGCCACACTGTGTTCAGTAGGGACGGCTGTCGGGAAACCGTGCATCCGTTTGGTCTCTCTTTTGGCGGTTTTTCATCATATTGTGAGAGAAAAAAGACAATGCGTTAAGAAAAAAAAGATCCTCGTGTTATTCTTATTTCTTTAGCAACAATACAGGAATGATTTGTTGGCTGCGATTAGCTTTCATGCTAGCAAAACACTGCATTTCTGCAGATTTATGTCCTTATTATTTCTCTTTTATTGCTTTTGTGACAACGAGAGTTCTCTGCTGGAGTCGGGGGGTTCGTTTGTAAAGAGTAAAAAGAGTAAAGCACGTTATTCATGGTCCACAGATGATGAATAATAACGACTTTGGTAACCCTGTCTTTTCCCAAATGGCGCCACCGTGAGGTTTGCATTGATACTAAATGCCTTTTCTAATACTAGCAAATGAAAATAAAGGCTCCAATACTATGTTTAGTGCTAATTTTGGCATGATGATGCTTGGCTTTGTTGTGTTGAGTAGATCAGACGAGCTACTGGCTTCCATTGCTAAATGTTGGGAGCCCAAAAGACGTTCATTATGCAAAGTCGTTTGTAAAAAAAAAGAAAAAGAAAAGCTCAGCTCCTTATAACCACAAGTGATATGAGGCTCTGAGACAAGAGTTAAATCCTGATATGAATCGTAAACTCGTCAGGAAAAAAATAATACACCGCTTGAAGTGGGTGTCGTTTACGGCCCCTCCTCTTCCTCCGCCGCCTGACTTCCTCTGTCCTCGCTCTGCGTTGTCAAATTCAATTTCAGCATTCGTATATCGCCACCCTCCCTTTTCACGCGGCCCCTTTTTAACTGCGTATCTGCCTTTCTCGGGTCGGTGTCCTCGAGCGTCACTTAAGACACCGAGCGGCTTCTCGGAGCCTGACTAATAAGCGTCTTCATCGTGCGGCACGGTGGTCCCCTAATGGACACGCGGCCAGTTGGAAAGCAGACGCATTAGCATTCTTTCCTCTCGCTCGGCGACGAGAGGCAATCAGAGGGAGCAGGCGGCCTTCTGCGGAAAAAGGAAAAGATAACTGGATCTCACTTCGACTCCGTTTCCTTTTTTTTTTTTTTTAAATGCTATGTTTATTTGGGTTGAGCCAAATACATATACATAGAGAATTAGAAGAAAGAAAAGAAAAAAAAACACATTAAGCCACAATTTCTCGCAATCTGAACCCGCGCAGAGAAACCGAACGAGACGCCAAACAAAAGGGAGAAAAGGCCGACCCATCCCTCACGGCGCCTGCTGTGCCCAGGAATCCCATTAACGTTACGCACATAAATCCACACCATTAAGACTCAAAGGGATCTGATAATTAATGACGCTACTGTCCTCCATCCTTCCATAATGATACCCACAGAAATAGCAAAGGGTATACGTCAAATGGATGTGAAACCCCCCCCCCAAAAGAATTAACATATAATATGTTACGTAAAGTATATTTCGTATTCTCAACAGTGTACAGCACGCAAGCAATGAATGCACAAAGCCCTAACTGGAAGTGAACCAGACGTATTTAAATGGCTTTGCGATGCCAGCAGGTACTGCCTGGTGTTGTGGCATTACATAATGGTGCGGTCGAGAGCTCCCGCTGTGCGTTGCGCTGGTGGGAAGGGAGCCGAGCTGGTTTCCTGCTGGGAGGCTCCATTCATCGTCAGCTCAGAAGAGGGTGAAAACCGTCTTTTTTTTGGGGGACTCGTTCTGTGTGGTCAATGTCTCACGATAAGGTCAGTATTACCGCGAGGACGAGGACTTTGTCCGGTTGGGTTTTAAAGAGAAAAGTGCTGCTGACGGTAGGAGTCGATGGGAGGCTTTGACCCCGTTAGCCACAGAGAAATGGCATCTACATTAGTGGGAAAGGAACCTCTGCTGATGGGGAGATTGAGCTCAACAGCGGAGGCCGATCCGGGGTCCGAAAAGAAGAAGCGTCCGGGTCCGGAGATCTGACCGTGGGTCCGTTGATGTAAGCGCTGTTCCGAAGCTCTTCTTCAGTAATCGGCGCCTCTAATGAACAAGACGGTCTCTGGAGGCCCCTTAGCGGTTGCACAAAAGTTTTCTCCATAATCAACCGCCATTAATCTTTATCTATCTGGAGTTAAACAAATATTCCACCTACAAAATGATCACTGGAATATTCATTTCCCAAGGAATAGAATCAACTATGAGCGGAGCTTTTAGTACTAAATAAACTTTTATAAGCTACCATTATACCAAGAAACGTAAAGTTAATAAAACAAAGATGATTTTAAAAAAAAGTTCAAATCATAGCTCACACATGAGCGGAAAGATGAGCTCAGTCTTACAATTTTCGGAGCCATAAAATCGACACTTTTGAACTCCTCTCCATGCATTCAGCTGTTGGCGCATGCACCTCGGAGCAGGTTATTTCAAAGAGGTCCAACTGAATGAAGATAAGTTCAGCCTTGAAGGGAGTGGAAAAAAGGAAAGAAGCGGAAGAAAAGCAGAAGGCAGAAGAACCGATGAGACGGGGGATCATTCGCGTCTGTCCTGACTTTTCTGATGTGAAATATATTTCTGTTTGGCCACGTACATTGTTGGTGTGCAAATGTGTGCTCAATCCTGTAAAGAGTTTTCTACACACAGGCTAAAAAAGGAGGGATTGATTATGTGAACTGACCTCAATACATCGTGGCCGTGACATGCAGCTCGGAGACGAGCAGGAAATTAGAAAGTGTTTTACTGGTATGTCACACGGCTGCTGCACACACACACACACACACGCACGCACGCACACACACACGCACACACACACGGGCACTAACTGTCAAGCGAGCATATATAGGGGCCGGTAACAGCGTGTTTTTTAAGAGAGCTGAAATTGATTTCTCGTTAAAACCACAATCAGAAATGTAATGCAATATAAATGGTGGAAAATGTCCTCATTTCGCACACAATGCCAAAAGGGGGAAATGATCTCGGGGCTGATAAATGTGTGTGTGTGTGTGTGTGTGTTTCTTGGATTGCAACTTCCATAAAAGGAGCGTGTCTTATTTGTCTGCATCCTTCCACAATGTATTTCAATTTCAGTAATTGCAGGACATTTTTCTGAGTTAAAATTGAGCCTCGCTATTTGCTTAAAAGCTATTTCCCAGTGAGTTTAATAGTTTTTTTCCCCTGCTGCTCAGAACAACTCTCAACCAAGCTTTATAAAAGGAACATTTTCACAGCCAACAATTTAAGGAGGAAAATAAAACCATTTCTTTATTTTTTTACCAAAGAATTTCCAGCTAATTAGGGATCTTTCTCAGTGTTGCTGCTGCAAAAACCAGAAGATTCGCCAATGCATTTAATTTTAAGATTATAGCTTCCCTTCATTCCTTCCTTCATTTGACGGCCAATTTTCAATATTGTGAGATCCAGGAAACGTCAGTTTAAATGTCCACCATGAACAGCATGACGTGTCTCACATTAGTTGATGTCTTTCTTTTAAACATAAGGGCTCTTGACTAAATAATGTATGTTTAGAAAATGTACTGTTGCAGATTGATGAATGAAAACCTGGCAGCACCATTAATCAAACTGGTTTCAATAGTGCATATATTGTACATCCCAATAAGCTGTCATTTGGATGATTAATGTTAACTTTGAGCCGCACTCATACAAGAACTCAACGGGATGTTTGATTTTAAAGGTGGTAAAATAATAAAGCTGCACATGAAAACATGCAATGAGAGCCACGATCCCCCAACATTGAAAATAATGGCTGCATCTCGCTGCATCTCACTCCTTTATTGAGAAAGTCGAGATGTCAATAAGTGCAGTAGAATTATTTCAGTGGAAATCATTTTTCCAGAAGGATCACAACGACAGGAAAGAGATCACACAAAGCAACGTAGAGGAGAACGGTTCAACTCGACACTCGACACATCGAAGCTCATATCAAAGAGCATGAAGACGGGGGAAGAAAGCTACAAACCAGTGCTTCTTGAATCCTCATTTTTGCAAACATCTGGACCCGGGGCCTCCCTCAGCTGTTACACCACTTGTGCCTGCGCAGAGCGGCCTGAGCTGCAGCCTGCGAGAAGACACACACAAACACACACACACACGCGCGCGGACGCACACAATCCTCGTTCATGAGGGACTGCGGTTGAGCTGCGCCGTGGCTTCACGAGTCCCAGGCCGAGCGTTTCTTTCTACATATATATTTTTTTTATATCCGAGATGAGATGTTCAATCGTTTCGCGTCTCTCGCTCTCTCTCCATCGCCCTCCGACAACCAGTCCAATAAATCCCCCCCCTTGGACATTTACAGCGGCGGGCGGCCGCCGCTGTCAAGTGTGTTATCTCCCCACAGATGCTCCTCCTGTTTGTCTCTACAGGAGGACATACGGTGCCCCAACCACCTTCAGATGAAGACAAGTGAGCTATGAATCACCTCAGCACCAAAGCGTTAAGATGCAAATCTTCACCGCGGCGCTTTCTTATTGTCGATTATTCCTTGCAGATCTATTCATCACTTTATTCATCATTATTATTGTTGTTATCATCACAGTGTCTGCCGTTTCAGCTTTGGCAGCCATCCATCTTCAACATCAGATATGACTGAAAATGATTCAGCATGCAAACACTTTAAAATACAGGGAATAATGTACATTGAACTTTCTGTAGTTGGCTCAGTTTTTTGTCAAACACTGCGCAGTACGAGTCCCAAAAAAACCCTGGAATTTATGTAAATTGTCGTGCACAGAGAGGAGATGTGAGTGCTTCCTCATGAGCGGATATGCAAATGTGGCGCTTTTGAGTGTCAAATCCCAGTCAGTAAAGAAAAATAGAATAGGAATGAGTGTTTAAAGTGCTGCAGTTGCTAGCTGTGCACCAGTCCATGTGAAGCGGAGGCAACGAAACACGTTTAAAGAGCTACGCCGGAGCAGGGGATCACCGTTTGTCTGACGAGGACGTCGAGTAACGACATGTGGCCCTGCGTCTCACGAAACGGCACAGTTCGAATGGAAGCCGCGTTGTCTCATGAAGCGTCAGGTGCACAAAGTAGACATCTTTTTTCCTCGTTAGCCCCCGCGCGTCGTGTAGCTCAGTGTTACGCGGCTGGTGACATGTTCCCTCTTTCTAAGCTCTGGCTTTGGTCTCCTCCAACTGAGAGAAACAGCCGAGTTGTCAAAGCTCCACCGCGTTCCTCCCTTCTTTTCGGTGCTGGACAGGAAGTGAACGGTCATGTTTTCATTGTTTTAAAAACAGCTGCCGGCTGCACGCTGACGAGAGCCAAGGGGCCCGAAACGATTAACTTACGCTAAAGTGCTCCGTCCGGAGCTGAGGGTAACTGCAGGGAGGCGTGATGATTACTTACTACAAGTGGTAACCTTTCGCATTAAACAAAGTCACGTGATCACTTATTAACAACAATGTCGGCACGTACAACTCAGAGCAAGACCCGCGTTTTTTTCAGGGTCCTGTTTGGCTACACAGCTGTGTGTCGCACGCACAGTTTCTATTTGTTGAGGTTTGGAGAAAATCTCCTGCTGCCGCCAACACAAAGTGAAGCTGGGTGGATGTTTGTTGTCCTAAAAATGGCACGTGGAAGGAAAGCCGTCAGGTTTGAGATGTCGTAGGTATCTCGCTATATTTTGAGAGCAAAAGAATGAAAACGCATTCATCTCCGTTGTGTTGGGATGAAGGCAGACATCTCGGAGATTTGGATTGAGAAGGCTGAGCAAGCTGGCGGTGAAACAGTGGAGATATCTTTTGCAAAATAAAAGTTGCATCTTCCTTCCGCTCCGGAAGGTGCCGAAAGTGTCAGACGGATCGTTTTGTAAATTGCAGGCTGCCGGGATTCTGTCGGTGTGGAAGCAAAGATCACTGATGTCTCTGAAAGATTCTGGGATATTACAATCACACCAGCTGCTACCAAGGCTCTCCCCCGGGGACACACGAGGACCGAATATTAAGGGACGAGCGGTCAGAGTTGATATTTATGTGCTAATATTCTGAAGCCCGAAACAATGTGGATAAAAGAGAAAACGAATCAGATTTAACACATTCATAAAGTCTGACCTTCATCCAAACATATCATGGAGTTAATGTTATTTTACGGCAGCCCACGTGGATAACGTTTAACCTTCAGCCCCTCCATCTAAAACGTGCAATCTCAGAGAGAGCCTCTCTGCAGGAACACCAGCCTGTATATTTTGATGTTTCTTCTCGGCTCGAATGTTAATACACCCACCTGTAGCTGAGTCTTTCATAACGGCTGCCGGGTCATTGCATCCCAAACTCAATCTGTCTTCATATCCAGTGTTTGGTTGCGTGTTTGTGCACAAAGGTTTATTACAATCAGACAGGAGGAAATGTGGTTATTCTGTGGGCTCCGAGCCGAATTCTATGCGGCTAAAGGTTTTATTTTCTCCTGTAACTCCTGTTACAGTAGAAATGACTTCCATTTTTTTTTTTTTTTGTGCGTGTGGGTCTTTTTTCGCAGATGCGGTGCAGCATGCTGGTGTAAAGCACACATCAATAAACAACAATTAATCCAAGCTTCTTTTGAAATTAAATTTGCTTACAATGCTTCGCCCGAGACACACAAACAATGCTCAAAAGATGTACTTGTACTTGAGAGATACAGATATTTACACACACATACACAAACACACACACACACACATATATATATATATGCACACATATATATATATATATATATATATATATATATAAGTGGCTCTGCTGTCCTGTGAGTGCATGTAATTTAAGTAAAAATGGAAGCAGCTTCTTACTGTATAAGCCTCTTACAATATAATTAACAAACAAACAGCACCCTGGAATAGAATGTGATGACGAGGCACATTTCTGCAATGTTCCCTCCACAACACGACAGAGCCGTGTGCCATGTGATAAACACACCGTATGAAATGAACAAACACGGGAACGCCGATGAACACAAAGCGGAGCTGCGAGTATTTTGTGGGGCTGTCAACATAAACGCGTGAATCTATTAATGTGACCGAGATTAATGCGACAAAATATTTTAACATTGATGACGTACCTGTTGTTTACTTCCGGTTTACTTCCGGAAGTAAACCGGAAGTTGACCGCGGAAACGAAACGGCCACAGTCAGTTACATCGGAGAAAGCCAGACGGTAGCTGAAGACGGAGAGAACTTTTTGAATTGTAAGTAAAACAAACTGAGGCGCGACACACAGCGGAAAAATGTGCAGAGGAATTACTCCAGACAAACAGAAGGAGGGTGAGTGGCAAACGGACCACTTAAAAGCACCGCTATGCTAAGATAGCTGCTAGGCTAAGCTAGCTGCTAGGCTAAGCTAGCTAGTTCAACATGTTCCACCCGGTGGAATTCTGCCGCCAAGATGATCAAATGTGTGTAGTTTTGTGTTTAAGATGACATTTACAATTAAACAACAGTGTCTTGTTTACTCATAAGATTCAGGCTTTAGAAGAAAAAAAAACACATTGTAACGACAAAAACAAAATTTATTATTCGCCATTAATCAAAATGAATGAATATTTTAAATCTACTGACAGTATTTTCATGTAAGGCAAAATGCAAACATTGAGGTAGTTTAAACCTCAGTGAAAACAATAAGTGTCTCCAGGTTTCCTTTTGTACACAACATGTTGTGAGAGTGCTGTGAGGTTAGAACTAAGAATGAGTAACATTTTCCTTTTGTTCATTTCCATCTTACAAATAAAAAATATCTGCCACCGAAGAAAAGGAATTTTAGTCTTTTCAAAGCGACAGCTGTTGTGAGCTGTGCACCCAGAATTCCTTTGTGAATTTTCTGATAATGTGTTTTTTATAAAAAATAAAATGATGCAGCATGAGCACACAGGCTGCAACTTTGAAGGTTCTAACCATTATTTCATTTTTATTGAACCGTTCACATGCGTCCATATTTTATGTAGATGTTTTGCATCCAGCTCTGTAATCAACTTCGGCTTATTTGTTCGCCTCAGAGGAGGATGCAGGATTTGGGGATTAAACTTATACTTAGATTCAACTGAACAATAAACAAAAATTTTAAAAAATGACTGTTATTTCTGAGGAGAGTTGAAGGACAGCGGAGCTAAATGCATTAATAATCATCAAAAGAGCTTAAAAAAATTCACACTCAGCTCTCCCGGTTCCTGCCTTTACTAAACATCCTGTAACCTTTGCGTACAACTCGCCTCTGGAGAGACCGGTGGGTTGGGGGGGCGGGGGGGGGGGGGTTACGTGTGCATACCTGAAAAGACACTGTAAGCTGAAAGAAAAATATCCCTAAACGCAGCTAAATTGCATGGCTGGGAGTTTAACGGGAGAAAAATATGCACAAAGTAGTCACTAGCAGAAAACTAGACATAATGGGCCGTGAAAGAACTGTAACAAATATAAATAATTTCAGAGCAGCTGACTAAACTTTACACATTGTATATACCAAGGCCACCGAGTTTCTGGTCAATTTATTTTCAAAGCTCATGTTTTTACTTTGGAAATAGTAGAATAACAAGTAATCTGACTTTACGTTAATATAATAATACGTTTCCCCATCAGCCTCAGATCCCCACAGCAGAACTGTGGACACTAGTTACTGCTTTGAAGTGATCAGTGAATCCTTCAGATTAATGAACGGATTATTGTACCCTGCAAACACTTCTTCCCCGGCTGCACACACTAACGTGGCCGTTTAATCACACATCCAAGACTCGTAAATACCCATCAGCCCCGCTGGGTTATATCCCCGAGGCGCCACGGCATCATCTTATTTATTCTGGTCTTAGGTTGACGGAACAAAGCCGCTTGGTTAAGGTGGGGAGAAAAAAAAAGATCATGGCGTCGTGACTTTGCACGCCAACATTACGGAGAAATCCATGTAGTTAAGATGGAAGCAGACTGCTTTGGGCCTCGAATGAACACAAGGCGATGTTACTAAACTGAAATACCTTATAAAGTCGGTCCGTCTGCGTCCCCCTGAAGACGGGCCTGCTGGGGGATCCGCCCGAGGCCCCTGCTCGGGGAACAGAAGGAACAGCTGCTCTTGACACATACGCCGCACACAGATACCCTCACAGGCGTGCAGGCAAAGACGTGTGGATGACCATGTGCATGCACACACACACACACACACACACACACAAACTACTCCTGTCTATTGTTGCCTGAGGGCACATTTCTTTGCAGAGGGAGGAGAGAGAAGCTTCTCCACGAGGCCCGACGCGCTCTCATCACAACCTCGTAAGTCGTGCACCGTGCGACAGGTGGAGAAAGAACCTCGCGCGTATATGTGTCTTTATTTCAAACACCATCAGCTAAATAGTTTGCGGTGTGTCTATTTGCTTCGTTTCTCTTTTTAAGCTAAAGAACCCAGCGCGGCTTGTTAACGGAGCCGGCCATTAAACGGACTCGTTTAAAACAGACAGTGCAGAAATGATCTGAGGATGGATAAATCAATGTCTCCCTCACACACACACACACACACACTAACACAAACAGATACGAGGTCTTAAGGGGACGGTGAGTTATGGCAGCCATTAGGATTTCACATGTTTCCTGCATATTGGTTCACTGAAGTGGTTTATTCTTCTATTTGGCAGTTTTCAAAATAAAACCCTTTCTCTTTGAGTAATAAAGCCCAGTAATAACCACTAACATTGAATAATGACTCAGTTGTCATGGTTATTATATCGGAAATATGAAATAAGTTAACATCTTCACCGTTGCACCATGCGCTTAATTCTTGTGTTTATGTGTAAATGCACATTATTAACTTTTCTTCTTCTGCTGTCTCGGGCCTTCTAGTCTTTCCTTTCTCATGGTTCTCGGTTATTCTGGGGCCGTGGTCGTGTCCCCCGCCGCGGCTCAGCCTGGCACCCACTGCTGCTAATATTAGCATTAAAAGCAACATTTCTATTGCTATTACTGCCACCATAATTATCATTATCATATATTATATCCACTGCTGCAGTTATTACTGGCAGCAGTAACTTTCCCATCATTATTCTGCTCTTATTGGTGCAACTGCCGCTCTTCACTTCTCTCATTATAGTGTTAGTAATTTCAAAAGAGAGGCTCGTGTTCAAAAATTGGAAGCCTGGATGGGGACGTCTGGAAGAATTCAGCCAAACTACTTCTCTCGTTCTGGTAGATTTATTCATCAGATCACAGGTCAAGTATAAGCGCTGCGTTTGCAAAGGCAGGAGCAATCCTACCGGCCCGCAGGCCGGAAGAACACACACTAACTAACATCAGCAAGAACATGTTTTATAACCCAAAAGACAAAGAAAAGATTTCTATTGGCCCTAAGCTGGCGTAGGGGATGAACCTTCTCCCCCCGCCTCTAAGGATCCGGTCACATCCAATGTGCAGACCACCTTGCCTAACGTAAACAAAGAACAATGGTTGAGTGTTGGTTGGGGTGTGGTGTGAACCTCCCTCCTTATCTTACACATCTGCTGGTTGACCCGCTGACCTTGCTTCCCTAGACAGAACAGAAACCGATCCCCTTATCAATACACACAGAGAAACCTCTGTTTGTCCGTGCGGGTCCCGACTCTTAAATCAAGTCCAGACAGGAACCCCCATCCTGCCAGACTGTCTCTGACTTGAATTCTTCAGCAGGACAGGGCAACATTTTCTAACTTAGCACAAAGAAAGAAACTTTTGATTATCAATCCCCCTTTTTACATAATTCATTATGTAAACCAAAAAATCAAAAGAAACGACTAATCTAAACGCTAAAAATCTATATCAGTGGGTATTGGGTGAATGCAGCAGTCGTGGAAATTTCTAAACATTAAAAAACACTAGAACCTATATCAGTGTAGAGGGTGTATGCAGCAGTTGTGGAAATTTCTATACATCACAAGAAATACTAAGAAATCTATATCACATCTAAACCGATTACAATAGACACAGAAATACATCCTAGCCCCAAAAACTATCACACCACCTACGTGCGTGCATCCACTATATATGATGTGTGCAACAGTTAGCAGATTATCTATTCAGGGACGTTGACCCTAACGGGGTGTCTTCTTCAGGTCCATTGAAGTCGGTTCTTACAATATCCATCTCCTCCATTCTCCCACAGCCCTAACAATTGGATCCTTTCATGTAACAAAACCATCTTGTATGGCAGGGGCATTTTAGCATCTACTGCAGTTGTGATGCATTAAAGACATAATTGTCTGATACAGGGATCTAGTATCCACAAAGGGTGAAGGCTACTATGCTATACTATAGTACAAAACAGTGACATTATCAAACCCTTTCATTGTCCAAAATGTTGACCTAACCAATCATTAATGGGATTGTCTATGCCAGAGTGTTCAGCTTATTTAAAGGACATGGCTCTTAGTCTATTTAATGCTCTAGTAAAGGATCCATCTGGGGCAGAGTTATTTAAAAGGAGAGTGTCAACATATTCGACTGTAAAAACGCCTTTATCCCATGTGATGTACGTACAACAGTCTCGTGTTCCATTATTAACTGGTCTATTTTAGTTTTAGTTAGTTTTTTTAGCTATGTTCCTTACACAAGTAGGGTGCCATATTTCCATATTATCTAATTTGCCACTATATTGCATCAAAATCTTAATTCTTTAATCTGTTCTACACACCCCCTTTTGAAACAGAACAGAAACCACAAATCTGTTCTTTTCATAAACACCCAGATAAAACAGTTACAATTTGTCAGTTAGGACACAGAAAAAACATCTTCCAGGTTGATGCTGGTGAAACATCTCTCATCAGAGCCTATTGAATTAAACATAGTGTTAAACATAGAATTTGGGGCGTCATAGTGTGTTGACACCACAACTTAAGACTCAAATTGTGCACCGCATGATAATCGAGCTTCTGGTTCTAGGGACCCAATTAATCAAGGTATTCCAGGGGAACCTCGTCTTTTCCAAAACGCCTGCATCCAGCAATCAATTTATTTCTATCCCTACTGCTTATTATCCCTTAAGGGGTACTAAGGACGGTAAATTTGGACCGTTCCATTTAACCTTTTCAATTCAATTACCACCGTTGCAATTGGAATCAATCCCACATCAATCAAGCTCCCTCTTTTGTCCAAAATGTGTCAAGAAATCTACCATGAGTTGTGTTTCCATTGTCAGTATGTGGTTTCACATGTGTTTCTCTGGTATGAGTTTACTTCAAATGTGTGTGCAATAGTTTAATATTTGTAGTGGGCTCCCAGTCCGTGGCATCAACCCCTGCCTTAACGATTGACCCCATGTTCTCAGCTTCTCCTCTGCTTTGGATGATCAAGGTGATGTGAGGAGCCGACGTCTCTCGTAGCGCATCTGCTACGCCTTGTTTTCCCCACAAAGATGTCACAGACGTTGGGTGTCCATTCAAACTCCAGCCGCAATCCACAGGATATCATAGTCCTTCTCAGGAGAAGACAAACAGTTAATTGTGCAATGTTCAGTCCGGTGTAACACCTTGAATCAGGAGCTCCAACAGTGAACAGTCTCATGTAGATCAGGTTGGTCTTAGTCTTCCACTCTCTCCCACCAGACGTCTGCCTCTGTCTGTGTCTGCTGGACTTCAGCTTGCAGCAGCTGGCTGTCAGAGTGGGGCGTGGATAGAAAGCAGCCACTCCTCTGATTGGCCCGAAAATCCGGCACAGCATTCCTTGATGGTGGCAGATGGCATGTTCACTGTGGAATAGCACCAGAGTCCAGCATACATCTGTAATGTCTTCCATTGATCGTCAGAGTAACCTCAGGTTCTGGAACAGGTTACCATCAGCCATCGGATCTGGGCACCACTATGGCATCTATTATAGTGTGTATGGTGCTTGTGGTGGATGGACATCATGAGGGCATCGAGCTGTGTTGGACTGAGGCCTCTGGCCTTTAGGTGATTAGGAGCGTGCCCTGGAACAATTTCCAGACTGCCCACAACAGAAACAATTATTTTCTTTGTCTAAACTGCCCCTCATTCATCTTACCTCGGCCTCGGTTGCCCCTCCCCACTGTCTTCTCGGTTGGCTGTAGCACCGTACAGTGGGGCCCCCGTCATGTTCTGTAGTCCTGCTTGTACGAGGCATAAAGTTAGGGACAGAGAGCCTGTGGAGGAGGGTATGCGTCTGGTTGCTGGTAGACGGCGCCTTAGGAGAAGGGAGGGTTATCTGGATAAAGGCTGAATAGGTGCTCACTCTCACCCAATTCACCTTCTTGGGATATTAAAGTCTGATCCTTGGCCAGAGCTTCGCAACCCAATAATCTTACAATTAGCTAATTTTCTTAATTTTTATTTTATTGTACTTTATTCATTAGTCCTGCTAACTGTGGCTGATAAGAAACAATGTTGTACATTCATCACAAAGATAAACTTGTTCTTACTCTCCGGTATCTAAAGCCTTGGTATAATTTCTCTCTTTACTTGTTTTTTTTTAAAAACATCTACTGTTTTATTGAACACAATTCAATCAATTCGGAAGGGTTAGGGTTAAAGATCTTTAGGTTTAATATTCAAATTGTATTATAACGTATCGGTGCAATTTAATTTAATTCTGGTCATTTAAACTTGAGGATTGTGTATTGCACAATTAATCCATGCCCAATATTTCTCTCTTTTGTAGTAAGTAGCACAGCAAAACTGTACACACGCATCTCCATCACTCCTGTTGAGGCCTGTATCAATTTAAAACATGGTTAAAAATATGCCCATATGAAGTTAAATCTAATATCCAAATAACCTCAAGACCTCTTAGGCGATATCTCAAATTTTGTGTTTATCCCCAAAACGAATCTCCCTTCTTACTCTACTATATTTGTTTAAAAATGTTCATTTTTATTTGTTCTAATCATTCTACGTTAAATCCTCGATTTAAGTGTTGCACTTAAAAAGAAAGTAGGTCAGGGCATTCGTTGTTTCCTGTTGAAACACGATCAGCACCTGTTGTGTGTTAACCCTCGAAAAGTTGGAATATATTTGATCAATCTGTTTGTAAAATCCCATCTACAATCCAATTGTTTGTGTAACTTTGTAACTTTTGACATTACAGTAGTGATGAGCCAAATCATCTAAACTAAAAGGAAAAAATATCCTCTTTATGTCCTAATATTTAAGAAAACTACATAGACTTAATCACATCACTGAAGAATACTTACATTTAAGATTCATTTCATTCAACAGTATGTGTGTGTGTGTGTGTGTGTGTGTGTGTGTGTGTGTGTGTGTGTGTGTGTGTGTGTGTTCAAGAATTTGCTTGAGTTGCTCCAAGTGAGCAGGTATCTCTTTGTCCAGCCTTAATGGCCCCACCGTCTCTCCCACGCATCTTCTGACTGCTGTGACCTTGTTACTCCCATAAAACCCTTCAACAAGATCTATTATGTGTCTTCTAGCATATCTTCCTTCCTGCATGTCTACAACTCTAATGATTTCACTTCCTGCATTTTACTTCAGTTCTTTCATTGCTGTAAAACTCTTCAACGTCCTTAACCTTCTTTACACTTCCACTTTACCCTCTGTCATACTCTCAAACACTTGTGTGTTTCTCTCATAACCTTTCAACTTCAATCTCTTCTTCACTTACTTACTTCCCTATTTTCCTTCCATCTAAATAAACCATCCAATGGCCCCCATCATTACAGTCGATTTGCTCTAAACTTGTGAACTACTATCACTAGTGGATGGACATCTGCAGTTGTATCAATCACTAAAACCCACAGTTTTAAACAATGTATCAGAAGGTTAATCCCAAACCACCAGTGAAATAAACAATCGGACTAAGAGACGATAAATTCAGTTTGCAGCAGACCCATCTGGTCAGGACTTCCTATCCTACAGCAGCCTGAGTGTCTCCACTTTTACTGCTTTTCGGCCCAAAAGCAAAACGAAGGCATATCTGTTACTTGCAAACACAACTTAGCTCATGTCCAAGTTGGGATCCAATACATTCACTCATTCATTCATTCAACACTGATAGAGTACAGATCTCTCATGTTTAGCAGTCAAATGCAGTGTGTAATACTTGTTACTTGTTGAACCATTACAAGACGACAGTCTGTGACAAAGTTTCCATATTTTATGTCCTGCTACTATCAATATTCCTTGATCAGACATTTGCTTCCATCATCAAGATACTGTATCAAGTGTATCGTGCACTATACACTCAATATCAGCACTCAACGATTTACAGCTCATCTCTGAGTGTAGGAGACTAAAACTACAAACATTAATACCAAACGACTGACACTATATACACCTACTCTCCTCATTTCTCATCACTTCTTAGGTTTCAAATCATTACTTTGATGCAGGTTCTGATCCGGCCGAGTTTCCTTGATAACATCACCCTGTCTCATGCTTGTTCTGTCCGAACCGGGTGATTGATTGCTGTTTTCCTCAAGCTACGAGTTGGGGCCTTTTCTGACCATCCCGTGACCTTGTGGTGTGTTTAGATTACTCTAATTGACAGGCTCCGGCTGGGGTCTGTCTTTCAAATACCCAACTTGTTTCTCCCAGAAATGTTCTACCACATTTCCACATTTAGTTACAGTTCTTAATAACCTATTGTTGACCTCATATAGTTAAATCAACATTGGGGTAATAGCTTGGAGTCCTAGAAACTCATTCACATAGAAGTCATTCATGCTTCATTATAACAACTTTATTCACTCTGAAAAAACAGGATAACCAAAACTTTTTGATATCTCCAATTGTTGTTTTGTTTGTAAACCTGTTGTTGGATCTACAATCCCTAACTGCAACGACGCTTGTGCGTGTCTCACCCATAAGGGGTGTTAACATATTAATTTATTCTGATTCGTCAAACTAACTGATTTATGTGAACCCCAAATGACACAAAATCATTAAACCATTACAATCAATTTTTATTTTATATCTTTTTCTTTTGCTACGTCTATCTAATTCACTTCTTGCACTGAACTTTTCTAACTGCCTGTGTGAAACTCTGTCGGCATCAATAATCACACAACTTTATAAGAATTGATCTTCTTTCCACATTGTCTCCCTTTAGCTCCTAGCACTGCGTGTGCTTGTGTGTGTGCTGGCTCCGCAGCCGGCTGCAGCACCCTGCTGGCTGAGTCTCTGTCTCATCATGATAAGGGGCTCCGCAGCTGCAGCCTTCCTGCATCTCTACGTCCCACTCCACTTATTTCTGTTACATGTTTCCTTTTTTAATTTAAATTTTTTTCTTTTCATAAATCTCTCATAGATCTTAAATAGACCCAGAGTGCCTACTTTGCATCCATCCCATATCATTATGGTTTCCTCTGTTTTCCTCACAGTTTCACAGGTTATTTTATTTGTTCACACATGGCTTTAGAACACCAGAGAAAGGACACAATGCCCAATACTGTGAACCCAATCAAGAAGCTTCTACTGTATTAGAGGAATACAGCGCTCGATTGTTGAGGCTTATAACACCAGTTCACTTGTATTGTTTTATTTCTCTCATGTTTGTATCACCACTATTGACTATGATTTTCCCTTTTACCCTTTAATACATATCCCCACAGATGTGTAGTCCGGTCAAACACTTTTCACTGTCAGATTCTCAGTCCTTTTCAAGTCCTGATCCACAGCTTCCAGGTTCGGTAAAACACCAGGAGTTACACCAACCACCCACACATTTCCCAGTATGAAAAATAACAAATCTTTCCCTGTGTCCTTATTTCGTCATCTAATATTCTAACCTGCCAGTCCCCATATCACACTAATGGGGCTGCAGGACCAGAGGTACCTTTCAACTTGGGTTTTCTTCTGACTAATGATTAACATAAATTTAAACCCTGCTCTGATCTAAACTGCCAGTCCACGACATACATACGTGCAACTGCAATCACCAAAGGGACCGTTTCAACTCTGGATTTCTACCGACTAAGAGTCGACCTCAGGGAACTCAAGTGAGCCCCGTCATTCCTTTTTAAACTCTATATAATTACCTAAAGTTCCCTACCCGCTGAGTCCCTACTCTTACACTGAATCGCCAATACTAGTCCATGCATACGTAGTACTGCGGTCACCAGAGGGACGCAACCTTCAACTCTGGATTTCTAATGACTAAGGGTCGACCTTCGATAGCTCAAGTGAGCACCGTCGTTCCTTTTTAAACCCTGTATTTAATTAACTAAATCCCTACCCGCTAGGTCCCTACTCTTACACTGAACCGCCAAACCTACTGCATGCGAAAGTAGGACTGCGATCACCAGAGGGACGCAAACTTCAACTCTGGATTTCTACTGAGTATATATTTAATTAAATTCCCTACCCTGTGGACACTCATTCACTTTCCCTAATGTTGAATTCAATGTGATTATGTGCTTATACTTTACATGTGATCATCAGAATATTTTGAAATTTAGTTTAAATTTAGTGGTCTTATAGGACAGAGACGTATTCTGCAGTTGACAACAATTATTTTAGATTTGTCCAATCGCAGACTTTTCATTCCTTTAGAACAAAAAGGGGCTCGTCTGCTCACCCATTCTGTAGCGCGCTCCTTTGTTGTCAACGCTGAACCACGCCGCCGGCCTTCTGCCTGTTCCGGAAAACGGATGCCCCCTCGATCTTCATCCAGGTCAGCCAATCACGTCGGGGTCACCAAAATTGTTAGTAATTTCAAAAGAGAGGCTCGTGTTCAAAAATTGGAAGCCTGGATGGGGACGTCTGGAAGAATTCAGCCAAACTACTTCTCTCGTTCTGGTAGATTTATTCATCAGATCACAGGTCAAGTATAAGCGCTGCGTTTGCAAAGGCAGGAGCAATCCTACCGGCCCGCAGGCCGGAAGAACACACACTAACTAACATCAGCAAGAACATGTTTTATAACCCAAAAGACAAAGAAAAGATTTCTATTGGCCCTAAGCTGGCGTAGGGGATGAACCTTCTCCCCCCGCCTCTAAGGATCCGGTCACATCCAATGTGCAGACCACCTTGCCTAACGTAAACAAAGAACAATGGTTGAGTGTTGGTTGGGGTGTGGTGTGAACCTCCCTCCTTATCTTACACATCTGCTGGTTGACCCGCTGACCTTGCTTCCCTAGACAGAACAGAAACCGATCCCCTTATCAATACACACAGAGAAACCTCTGTTTGTCCGTGCGGGTCCCGACTCTTAAATCAAGTCCAGACAGGAACCCCCATCCTGCCAGACTGTCTCTGACTTGAATTCTTCAGCAGGACAGGGCAACATTTTCTAACTTAGCACAAAGAAAGAAACTTTTGATTATCAATAGGAATCATTGTATCATATGCATTCAATTTGTTGTAATTCCATAATCTCGCTCGCTCTGTACACATTTCATCTACAGCAATCAGAGGCCTTTGTTCCTCTCTTTCTCTAGTAAAGATTTAAGAAACGGCTTCATCTGGCGCTGCTCGTTGGAAGGATTTGAGTCCAAATGCGGAGACTCAACGATCCCGAACAAATTGGCCCTCCTTTAAACGCAGAAAGTTGCACGTTCTGAAAAAAAGGCAAAGTCCTTTTGATACGTGACCCCCCCCCCTCAAGCACACCGAGCGCTAAACATCCGCCCGACTGATCTGACTCCAAAGGAGAGCTGCTGGAGGCCAATCTGCACTCAGATCAGCAGATCACTGGAGATCAGACCAGGCTGAATGATCCCTGACGTCTGTGATCCCCCAAAATCCTCAGCGTGACTTGCGACGAATCGCTTCAAAAAGGGGGGAGGGGGGGGTCGGCGGGACGGAGAAGCGGCGCCGGGCGTCCCCGGCGTAGGAGCAGGATCGTTGAACAAACATTCAAGGAGCGGACAGAAACTTTTAGCATTTAAGTCGTCCCAGGAGATGCTAATCGGGGGGCTTCCTAAATGCAACCGCACCACAAATTGGGCTCTGAAGGGAGCTGGTCCTGAAGGGGCAAAGGTGCGTCAAAGTAAGAAAATCACAACAACCAAAAAAGGCAGATTACGGACGAGTGACACCTGTGAATGTGGGCGGGGCAACGACACATCAGACAACACTGGACACCACACGCTGGAATGAGGGAGAACCCGAGAAAGATGCTGGTGATTTTTTATCACGGTTCCTTTTGTCTCATTTGAAGGAATCCAGTCGGTGCCACGTTGTGCCGACAGCCGGGCCCGGCTGCTATGATTGATTCTCTTTTTAATCTTCACCTTTTTCTGCCCGGATTTAATCTCCAACTTCGGTTCTCGCTTGACCGGAAATCCTGATTCGCCCCGAAAAGGAACCCATGTCTCCTGCTTTCATTGGACTCTCTATTGGCCTTTAATTCACTAACATGACTCTACTGTTTTTATTCGTCTTCTCACAGTATTCTCTCAGTTTGTCAGTCAACCTTTAACTTGATAGTGAATGCCTGCGTTCGTCATACATACGTTCAGTCCGTCTGGTGTTGCCTCGCCATCTCTTCGCCTCGGAGTAATCGGACCGCATTAATCAGACTTTATTAGTTAATGTGGTCGGATCCATGTTACAGAAGAGGAGGTTAAACAAGTGATCGCTGAAGTGGAAAATAAGAGAGGCACACGTACACGAACGCACACCGGTGAATGTGAATGAGAGTCGATGCTTCCTAGTGGGATGACAGACTGTTTTCAACCCCCCCCCCTTTGATCTGTGTGGCCCAGCACATATGCACGCACACACACACACACACACAAACACACACAAACACTCTGGCCCTTTGAACCCCAGCCAAGATGGTGGGACCGCAGCACACAGTGTCCAAAACAGGGCAGGAAATGAAGCCGCTCATTGTAGAAATCCTCTTGATGACATGTTGGAGAGAGGGTGAGAGGGGGAGGGAGGGAGGGAGGGAGGGAGAGGGGGAGAGAGTGGACGCGGAGAGGCCGGGAGCCATGGAGGAGAACACAACGTGGAACAGAAGCCGAGGAGAGTGTGATATCTGTCAGCCTTTCTTCTTCTGTTACAACACATTCTTTGTGGAGGGTTGACAGTAAATAGAGCTGAGTATATTTTGCGCGTGCGCGGCTCTCGTGCACGTGCACGTGGGGGGGGGGGGGGGGGCGTGCTCCTCCTCCCCGGTGCGTCCATACGTGTCTGTCTGTCTGAAAAGGCTTCTTGTCATTGACCTAAAAAAACAGTGTGAGCGCCTGCCAGCGTCGCTTAAATCCTCTTTTCTTCTCCATTCCCCCCAGTTCTCCGTCTCCCAGTCGGTGTGTGTGTGTGTGTGTGTGTGTGTGTGTGCGCATGCGCCAGTCCGCTGTCTCTATTTAAACATCATACAGACTCACAAATGGCGCTCCTGCCAACACAGATGAGAGCACGCTGTTCACAAAGAATCTGACTCGCCCACTCTTTCTCTCCCACTCCTTCTTCAGCCCCCCCCCCCCCCCCATCATACTTTGAGGTACCCATGGGATATCATTAGTGTTATTACCGTATGTGTGTGTGTATGTGTGTGTGTGAACAGCATGATGGACATGGGACGCATGTCCAAACCCAACTGTAAGATGTTTGGCATAATTAGGCAGATCGATTTGCAGAATTCAGGCTTTTGCAACCCCTTCACTTGTGTGTGTGTGTGTGTGTGTGTGAAGGTAGAAGGAGTTGCTGGTGTTAAGTCGGCCTTGTGAAGGCAGAGTGATGTTGCATCACCACACCTCTCCTTAAGGGCCGGGGGTTAAGCATAATTACGGCTGCTTTCATGTCTTCGCCTGCACCGCTGGCCTTTCCCTGCGTTTATCAAAGGAGGCTTTGGTCCTCCGGCGGGGGGGGGGGGGGGGGGGGGGGTGTTGAGCGGTTGGAGGGACACACACACACACACGCACCCATTCAGATTTCATTCTTAATACCGTATAATTCATTTTTTGTTTCATATTGTTTTGATTTGATACACGACAATATTCTGTTTCCAAGGCTCGACAGGTCCGCTGTGCCCATAGTTACGGTTGCTATGCTGTTATCGGCTGCTGGTCGGGATTGGGTTTTTAGCTAATTAATAATTAGTTTGACATTTTTCCTCAAGTCTTGTATTTAATATAAAATGTTACCCTCTTTGCTTTAAATATTGCAGCCAAATAAATACACACATGAAACGACACGCTGCACACACAGCGATGACTTGGCGTTCCTAGCGGACTGAAGGGGCGATGGAGGTCAAAGGTTATCAACGGCTCTCTTCCCACCTCAGTCCTCCTCCTTTCTCTGGCGCTGTCAATCACCTTAAACCCTCCACCTGTCAGAATTTCCCGCCACCGGCCGGCTCCATCGGGTCACCCGCCTCTTTGTGTGTCTGTCTCTGTTGGCATGACGATACTCACTCCAGCGTTGCGATCGCGTGCGCCTTAGCCGAAATGTACAGCCGGCCCACATTAAAGCCTTGTAGGGAGTGGCCTGAAGGGACGAGGCAGTGCTGCTGCGGTGGCTTTTTCTGTCGGATCATTTATAAAACAATTGATCAAACAATTTGTTAAAATGTTGTATTCGTACAGCAGAACGAAGTCATGTATAATGGAACATCATCAGTACGTTGCACGTTCGTGTAGTGAAAGGACATCTATTCATTGAGGCGTCAAATATTTTTTGCGATCTATTGAATCCTTTGAGGAAACGAACACGTAAACATTCTAAATGTGAAAATGCAGCTCAAAGTTAATGTAAAATTACATTTGCAAATGGCAGAGTTGCCCATCTGTATTTGTGTAAGCTACACACATTACATGTATAATGCATTCTTTATGTTTTGTTGGGCATGAATGTATGTAAAAGTGAGATAAAAATGTAAAAGAATCTATCCACAATTGACAGATGAATCATAGTTTATTATTACAGATTAACATCAACTGGCACAATGCAGTCAGTAAAATTAAGTAAATATTAACTGTATATTTTCGAGCACAGATCTATTGGGAGATTTTGGGATGTTTAGCTTCTGTGATGTTTTTTTCAGACTAGTGATAAGAAGTAAAACCTCATTGTTAGGTTTAGTTAAGACCTCTATTGATATTCAAACCCAAACTTTCCAAAAACTACTAATACATAAAAACAATGTTTTTTGTAAGTGATCAACTGGGGAAGTTTCATATTTGACACTTTTCACCTTTGGGTCTTCTTGGTTAATGTGTGTTATTTTCAATATATATATTTTTAAAGCTTTAAATCTTTTCTCGGACTTCAGGAGCATCAAACTTTCCAGTTTAATTCCTAATTCTGAAGCTTTTTAGAGGACGATCATTCATTTTTCCCTTGAAACATGGGAGTTTTTCTTCTGACAGATCATTTTGTATTACAGTATTTCATTTATTCTTTAAGAGAAATATCCACACAAAAATCCTCCTAAAATCGAAGATTCCTCCTAAAATCAATAAGAACACACATTTCTGTGTAAAGCACATAATGTACTAGAAAACCTTACCTTTCCCACTGGAGGTCCATATCTCCATACATAGGGATCAACATGCTTGTTTGGAAAGTGGAAGATTATTAGGGCATTTTTATCTCTTAGGTCTGGTGTCATTATCGGTTATTCCTTGTATTCTAATTGTCCAGCTGTCACTCTGTAGAAGTATAAATAAACGTGACTGATGGGAACAGCTGAGGCAGGTGAGTGAAGTGCTAATAAGACTGTGACAGAATCACCAGGTGGTGCAAATCACTTCGCTCAGTGATGCATCTTGTTTGAAACACGACGGCGCTATTGTTTTTCTTCTCCTTTTTCTATTGTACTCTAAGCTAAACATGTATTTATTTACCGAGGTCTTGCCTTTGTTTCTTCACTCACTTATGTGTCCAAAAACCGACGTAAAATCAACATAAAATAAAAGAAATACTCAACCAGCTAAAGAAACCTTAAACCAGTAAGAAGCGTGATCATCTGCATGTGGGAG